>NC_042620.1:10472798-10670638 GCF_901001135.1 Rhinatrema bivittatum
CCCGCCAAAAATCCCTCGCTCAGCGCCGTTGACCACTGGACCGGCCACGGAGTCCCAGGGACCAGTTCGGGTGCGGGTGGTCCCAGGGGTGCCCCCCGGTGTCTCCCGTGTCCTCGGACCCCGCTGCTTCCTCGGATTCGGCGGATGCCCCCCCCCCCTAGAGGGGGATGACCCTAGAGCCCTCCGTCTTTTTCGTAAGGAGGAATTAGAGCCCCTCCTCCCTTTTGTTTTGCAGGAGCTGGATCTGGAGAGTCCCTCCGTGGATAATCTCATGGCCTCGCTCCCTAAGGATATGAACCCGGTTCTGGGAGGGCTCCGGGCTCTGGCCTCAGCCTTTCCCTTCCACCCCATGCTTAAGCTCCTTATCCTTCGGGAATGGGAGGCTCCTGAGGGTGCGCTTCGGGTGGGGCATGCGATGGATAAGCTCTATCCCCTCCCGGAGGAGGGCTTAGAGCTGTTGCGATATCCATCGGTGGATTCTTATGTTTCTGCAGTGGCAAAGCACACCACGATTCCGGTGGAAGGTTCCACGGCCTTGAAGGATTCACAAGATCGTAAGCTGGAGGCTCACCTGAAGTGCATCTTCGACGTTCTGGCCCTTGGGGTCCGGGCATCTTGCTGAAGCAGTCTCATGATGCGAGTGGGCCTCCAGTGGGTCCAACAGTTACTCTGCGCCCGGGAGCTTCCGCCAGGTGAGGCAGAACAAGCCGAACGTCTGGAGGCAGTCACCGCTTACGTATCGGACGCCCTCTACGATCTGGTCCGTGTCCAGGCAAAGGCGATGGTTTCGGCAGTGGCGGCCCGGAGGCTCCTTTGGCTACGCCACTGGTTGGCTGATCAGTCCTCGAAGACCCGGCTGGGCACGCTGCCCTTCAAAGGAAAGATGCTCTTTGGCGAGGATCTTGAGAAGCTTATGGACTCCTTGGCTGACAACAAGGTCCATAAGCTCCCAGAGGACCGCCCTAAGTCTTCCCGATCCTTCGCGGCCTCTCGCTGTCGCTTCAGGGGCCAGCGTTGCTTCGCTTCTCGGGGGGCGGGGCAGTTCTGCGAGGGGGTCTTCTCGTGCGCAGTCCTGGTCGCAGTCCTTTCGTGGCAGACGGCCCTTTTGCGAGGGCCATCCCGTGCGTGCTGCCGCTAAACCTGCCACACAATGAAGTTCAGCCGACCCATTCCTCGGTTCCTTACCTCAGCGGACGCCTCTCCCTGTTCTTCGAGGAATGGGTCAAGATCACGTCGGATCAGTGGGTCTTCGACATTATCAGAGACGGGTACACTTTCGACCTCGTCAGGGAACTTCCAGATCTCTTTCTTTTCTCGCCTTGCGGCCGGGCCAAGAGGAACACGGTGGTCCAGACTCTCTCCAAGCTTCTGGATCTGGGAGCGGTGGTCCCAGTCCCGGAAAGGGAAATTGGCGCCGGCCAGTATTCTATTTACCGTGCCCTTCCTTCCGCCCAATATTGGATCTCAAGAGGGTCAATCGGGCTCTCAAGATCCCCCACTTCCGCATGGAAACCCTGCGGGCGGTCATTGCGGCGGTCCGCCCCGGAGAGTTCCTTGCTTCCCTCGATCTCGCAGAAGCTTATTTTCATATTCCCATTCACCGCGACTATCAGAAGTATCTCCGATTCCACATTCTCAACCAGGACTTCCAGTTTCGAGCTCTCCCCTTCGGCCTTGCGACCGCTCCTTGCACCTTCACGAAGGTCATGGTAGTAGTAGCGGCGGCCTTGTGCCGGGAGGGGATTCTCGTCCATCCCTATCTGGACGATTGGCTCATCAGGCCAAGTCGGAGACCTCTTGCCGGCGGGTGGTGGATCGTGTCTTAGAGCTCCTTGCCTCTCTCGGGTGGATAGTGAACTTTTCCAAGAGCAAGCTTCAGCCCTCCCAGGAGTTGGAATTTCTGGGAGCCCACTTCGACACCCGAGTAGGCAAGGTTTTCTTACCTCGGGCGCGAGCCCTCAAGCTGATCGATTAGGTCCAGACTTTGATTGCCCTACCTTCCCCGACAGCCTGGGATTATCTCCAAGTCCTGGGATCCATGGCTTCTACCATCGACCTTGTCCCCTGGGCTTTTGCTCATATGCGTCCGTTACAGAAAGGTTTGCTGTCCCGTTGGCAGCCAGTGTCGGAGCAGTTCCACGTAGTCCTTCCGTTCTTGGATTCTACTGCCGATGAATTACAGTGGTGGCTGTCTCTTCCTCATCTTCTGCAAGGGATGCCTCTTCAAGCTCCACAGTGGACGATAGTGACCACGGACGCCAGCCTGTTGGGCTGGGGTGCGGTCTGCCTTTTTCAGTCCACCCAGGGAACATGGTTGCAGACTCAGTCGTGCTGGCACATCAATCGACTGGAAACTTTGGCGGTCCACCTGGCTCTTCAGGAGTTTCTTCCCCTGATCCGTGGCAAGGCGGTACGAGTCCTGTCCGACAACTCCACCACAGTCGCCTACATCAATCACCAAGGGGGCACTCGCAGTCCCCTGGTAGCCTTAGAAGCCAGCCGTCTCCTCGCTTGGGCGGAGCGTCACCTACAGTAAAGTTTTAGTCTGTCTCCACCTGCTGGAAAGGAGGCTCAACCCACTGTCTGGACTGATCCGTGGTACTACAGGAATGAAAATTAACAGGTAAGAACTAATTTTCCTATGAGCAGGGCTCAGGCAGATGTCAGTCACATTCACAGGCACCAGGATAAAGAAAGGGAGCTGGGGATGCTCATAGTGCTGACCGGAGCCCATTTGAGTCCAACTGGCCCTCTACTTGTTATGCAACAATTTCTTTTTATAAACTATTTAGTTATAATTTCAAATTATAATTCCAAGCAGTTAAGCCAGAAGAAATGCATCAAGATGGTAAAACAAAGTTAACCAAAGAAATATCAAAGAAATTATATTCATATCAAACTTGAAAATGAGTCCACCATGGAGGAGAGCGGAGACCAAACAAGAGACAAAGGAAAAATAATTCAGGAAAGAAGTGGCTAACAATGAGCTCATCACTTCCTAGTAGGGTCCAAAAGGCAGTTTCTCAGATTGATAGCATTCCAGGTTCCACGTGAAATCTTCCCAGAAACTAAAGCAGACAATTGAGAAGGTGCAAAGAAACCAGATTTCAACTCTTGAAATCTAACAATAGACTTACCTGGAGAACACAAAGTAAAAAACACACCCATTTCAAGCAACATTAAAAAGAATCATCTGGAAGCATTCTTATTTTATTACCTTTAAATAGTACATCTCAGTATTTAAAGAAATGCCTCAGCAAGAACTCTCTGTCAGGATCTAAGGCCAATTGAACCAATAATGCTGCAGGCATAGGGTCATCAGAATCCAGTTTTTCCAGGATTTGTGAAACATTAAAATGTCACTAGATAATGCAACATTTTTTTATAAGCTCGAATTTCAGCTAATGTTTCCATTTATGTATTCATTTTAATTTACAAACAATCAGAACTTGTCCAAGTAATCAAGTGCAATACAAAATCGCTACCAATCTACAAGTAAGTAATCAGCAAAGGAAAAAGAAACCTTGTTGTATTTTCTATAGAACCAAAATATAGAGGGGGAATCCAAGGAAACCCTAGAAGGGAGAAAAGAAGAGAGGTCCTTACATTAACATTAATCAAAAGCCATCTTATCCTGCCCTCAAATGGCATAGAAGAGGAGAATTAACATTCCCTGTACATACCCGGATCAGTCCAGACCGCTGGTTTATGCCTCCCTTCCAGCAGATGGAGTCAGAGAAAAAAGCTGAAAGGCACCTCCTGATACCCCAGTGTGCCACCTGCGATCATTCAGTATTTCTCTGACTCCAGCAGATGGCATAACCTGCGGTCCCGATCCTCAACAAGTGAAAGGGGTTTTGTATCCCTATTTACCTTTGACAAGATCAACTTTTAGTAAGTACCTTAGTTCAAAAAAAAAAAAAAAAGGTCATTCAATAGGAAAACGAATACAGACCTCTCTCCACTTGATACAGGCTAGGCTGGGCTTGTTGCGTTCGTGCCTGCTTTCACCCTCGCTCCACCCTCTCTACCTGTGTGGCGACTCCCTCCGTGCCTGATGGACGGCTTGATGCCGTGGCGTCTCCATGCCGCTTCTCCCCGGCGTCCCCAGGCTGGCTCGACGCTGTGGATCGGCCATGTTCCTGACAACGTAGGGCATGTGCGCGCTCCGAAATATGTACCAGCAACGGCGCGAACCTCATGGGCGTCCTCCTGTATTGACGTCATCCGCTTCCAACATAAAAAGGTCTTTACTTTTGCTAACATATCGAGTTAGCAAGGACTCCGATTGGACTACTTTGCACCCAAAGGATTGCTTGCGGGATTTCCTTTGGACCCGCTTTACTCTTGCAACATTGCCTCTGTGGACCTACCAGGGGTACCCACTCCTCGGGGGCCTCATTCTCTTTCTCTATTTCAGAACATAAGAACATAAGAAATTGCCATGCTGGGTCAGACCAAGGGTCCATCAAGCCCAGCATCCTGTTTCCAACAGAGGCCAAACCAGGCCTTAAGAACCTGGCAATTACCCAAACATTAAGAAGATCCCATGCTACTGATCCAATTAATGGCAGTGGCTATTCCCTAAGTAAACTTGATTAATAGCAGTTAATGGACTTCTCCTCCAAGAACTTATCCAAACCTTTTTTGAACCCAGCTACACTAACTGCACTAACCACATCCTCTGGCAACAAATTCCAGAGCTTTATTGTGCGTTGAGTGAAAAAGAATTTTCTCCGATTAGTCTTAAATGTGCTACTTTCTAACTTCATGGAATGCCCCTAGTCCAGATTGCAGCTAGGAACCGGTACTCGCTCCTCGAGGGCCTATGTTCCTGAACACTCTGACGATTCTCTATTGACTAGAAGCTATTCCAGATACAGATTATTGTGAGTTACCACCGCTCTCTCAGAGCTTTCCCTGGAACCAGGTACTCGCTCCTCGAGGGCCTAACCCTTTCCAGCTACTGAGCCATCTCAAGACCTTATGTGAGTTATCACCTAGTACTGGCTATGTATATCTGCATGCCCTGTCTATTCACTATCTACAGTCTCTTTGCAGCTCAGCAACCTTGGAATCGCAGTTCCAGTATCTGAGGGACTTCAGCTCTGCCGGGCATTCCAGCTCACTACTGCCACCTCTGGTGGTTCTACTAACCTGTCTAATAAAAGAACTATCTGTGTCTGTCTCCATACTCCAGCCTAGCCGGTGGTCCCTCTCAGGACTCCCTCCTGGGGGCGCTGTCATCTGCCATCGGCCCAAGGATTCACCTATCTACTTTCTGTCCAGCTGAGCACCATCTGTAGTACTCCGCTGGTACAGATTGCCAACTCTGCAGTCTACATCATAACACATTGCCATTCCTTAGCAGACCCATAGGAGGCAGTACACTACAGATTGCTACTCCTCCCCTTTGGGGAGGGGATTCTATCAGACTGCTATTCTCATCTGCCAGCTCCTCCCATCCGTATAGCAAATCCCAACAGATTGCTAACCTGCTAGCAGATCCCACAACAGGGCTGGGGGCCCTATAGCCTATATACCCGGAGATTGTTTAGTGCCAAAGCCCGGTGAGTAGGGGGGATTTACCGGTGGGCCAGTCCCTCCCCCCTAACAGTCCAGAGAAGTTTAATTCCTCGGTTGGGAGCTCCTTGAGCCCAGGGACGCAACATTCCCTTGGTTTACCAGCATGGTTTAAAAAAAAAAAAAAAAAAAAAAGCTGGTTTCGATCTCCCGGGTCTCCGGAGGGGGTGATTTTTTACCTGGCAGATTTTCTGTGGCAGCGCGGCCTATTATGCCACGGGGAGCATGCTGATCCACCTGTGGAGAGCCGGCAGTGCGGCTCTCCTGCGAGGGACTTTGCTCGTGCTGTATCCCCGGGGGGGAAGGCCCTTCTTAATTACCTGTGGAAGGCAAAGGACATCTCTTCCGCGGTCACGAGGCTTAGAGAGGAGTCTGCCTCCTCATAAACTGAGGCCTGTCCTGTACTCGAGAAGCGCGGGAATGCAGGCCATTTTGCCTGACTCTGGTGCCAATGCTGTGTATGGCTCCGGGGGAAGGGATTTCCCACGGCAGCTTTCTCCTCCTAATTTGAGCCCTGAAAGGCCTCGCGATTTGGGGCTTGATTCCCCGCCTCAATCCATCTTGCCTCCGGAGTGGGGGCCTTAAAGAGGCAGCACCCCTTTTCCTCTCAGTGTGTGTTATTACCACACAAAGCTTATATGGAGGCAGAGGCAGATTTGATTTTACAGGATCCTCCACCTGCAAAACTACCTAGGTCTGCGGAGGGTCCAGAGGCTCCTAGGTCCAGCTACCTCATATAGCTCCTGTCGCAGTGGTACCACCACCCTCTGTCCACCCAGAGCCCGCGGCCCAAGATCCTCCCACGGGTGATTACGTTGACAATGCCGCTCCAGTTAAAGGGGATGACCTGTGGGTGCTCAGGTTATTTCGCAGAGAGGAGCTGGACTCTCTGATCCCTCATGTGCTAGCGGAACTCGATATTCAGGCTCCGCAGCCTGTGGTGGAGCATTCCCTGGGGGATCCGGTTCTGTCGGGTCTTCGGGCTCCCAGTAGAACTTTTCCTTTTCACTCGATGGTATTGCAGCTTATGATCCGGGAATGGGACGCGCCTGAAGCCAGCCTATGAGTTAGTAGGACCATGGAGAAGCTTTAACCGCTTCCGGAGGAGTCCTTGGATATGTTTAAGATCCCTAAAGTGTACACAGCCATTTCGGCGATCGCCAAGTGTACAACCATTCCAGTGACGGGAGCGGCTGCACTCAAGGACCTCCAGGATAGGAAGCTGAAGGTTCTTTTCAAAAGAATTTTTGAGGTGTCGGCACTAGGTGTCCGGGCAGCCATCTGCAGTAGCCTCATGCAGAGAGCTATCCTTAGATGGGTGCAGCAGTTGCTCACATCTCAGGAGCTCCCCCCGGCGGAGGCAGAGCAGGCAGAGTGTATGGAGGCGGCAGTAGCTTATACAGTGGATGCCTTGTATGATCTCCTATGTACTTCCTCGCGAACAATGTCTTCGGCGGTTTCAGCAGGAAGGCTTCTTTGGCTTCGCAGTTGGTCAGCGGATATGTCTTTCAAGTCTCAGCTGGGTTCCTTCCCGTTTAAAGGAAAGCTTTTACTTGGTGATGATCTGGAACATCTCATTAAGGTCTTAGGGGACAATAAAGTTTACAAACTTCCTGAGGATAGGCCCAGATCTTCTCGGCCCTTCAGCTCATCTCTGGGTCAGCACTGTTTTCGGGCGAGTAGAGCCCCGTCCTTTGCTCCTCGGCAGCTGTCAACGAGGTCCCAGGCTTGGGTTCATTCCTTTCACGGTAGGTGGCCTCCTCGTGATGGAGCCTCCCAGGGATTCTCCGCAAACAAGTCTACCCAATGAAGGTGCGCCAGCCCATTCCTCTGTTCCAGAGATCGGAGGTCATCTCCCTCGGTTTTATGAGGAATGAGTCAAGATCACTTCGGATCAGTGAGTTCTAAATATTATAGAACACGGTTACGCTTTAGATTTGCTCGCCCGCTACGGGATCTCTTCCTGGTGTCTCCTTGCGGATCCCAGGCAACGCAGCAGGTGGTACTCCAAATCCTGTGTCGATTGAAGGTGCTGGAAGCGATTGTTCTGGTCCCGCCGGTCGAATGCCGGATAGGCAGGTACTCCATTTATTTCGTGGTCCCCAAGAAGGAGGGCTCCTTCCGTCCAATGTTGGACTTGAAGAAGGTCAACAGAGCGCTTCGGGTACCGCCCTTTCGCATGGAGACTTTGAGATCCGTCATTGCGGCTATCCACGAAGGCGAATTTTTGGCCTCTTTGGATCTGATGGAGGCTTACATTCACATAGGAATCCAAGAACATTATCGGCGGTTTCTTCGGTTCATGATCTTGGGAGAGCATTACCAGTTTCAAGCGCTTCCGTTTGGTTTGGCGACGGCTCCCTGTGTCTGGTAGCGGCTCTCAGGCGGGAGGGGATTTTATTGCATCCCTATTTGGACAACTGGCTAATTCGGGCTAAGTCGGAGGACCTTTGCAAGGTAGTGGTTCAATCGGTATTGCATCGTCTTCAGTCGCTCGGATGGGTTGTCAATTACTCCAAGAGCCAACTGGTACCATCCCAGGGGTTGCAATTTCTGGGAGCCCATTTCGACATGGTTATGGGTAAAGTTTTCCTTTCACAGGAGAGGATGGACAAGCTGATGACTCAAGTTCACTGACTTTTGTCCCTCCCCTTGCCCAAGGTATGGGACTATTTGCAAGTTCTTGGCTCTATGGCATCTACTCTGGAGTTGGTCACTTGGGCCTTTGCTCATATGAGACTTTTGCAGAGGGCGTTGCTTTCCCACTGGGACCCCAAGTCCGAAGAATTCCACTTACCCTTACCGCTCATGGATCCCACTAGGACCAGTCTCAAATGGTGGTTAGTTCCCCAAACAACAGGGAGTGGACCTAGAGAATCCCCAGTGGTTGATTGTAATGACGGATGCCAGCCTCTCCAGTTGGAGAGCGGTTTGCCAGTCAAGTTCAGCACAAGGCCAGTGGACAACTCAGGAGTCCAAGTGGTCCAAAAATCATTTGGAGATGAGAGTGATTCGTCTAGTGCTGCGAAGCTTTCTGCCTCTCATCCAGCATCAGTCGGTAAGGATTCTATCCGACAACGGTGGCGTACATTAACCGTCAAGGGGGTTCAAAAAGTCGGCCAGTGGCCGACAAAGTGGACAAGCTGATGGTCTGGGTGGAACACAATCTCGCCCGGTTGGCGGTGTCTCACATAGCTGGGGTGGACAACATGCAAGCCGATTTTCTCAGTCACCAATGGCTAGACCCCGGAGAGTGGGAGCTGTCCGAGGAGGTATTGCAGCTCTTGACTTGTCGGTGGGGAGTACCTCGACTGGGTTTGATGGCGACTCATCTGAACACGAAGGCGGCTCGGTTTTTCAGTCACAAAAGGGAGCATGGGGCAGAAGGAGTGGATGCCCTGGTCCTTCCGTGGCCCCACGACGTGCTCCTCTATGTGTTTCCCCCTTGGCCACTGGTGGGCAAAGTCTTGAGGCGAATAAAGTCTCACCAGGGGTCAGTTATCCTCGTGGCCTCGCAGGCTGTGGTTTGCAGACCTGCTCAACTTGGTGGTAGATGGCCCCTTGCATCTCGGGCACCTTCAGAATCTACTTCGACAGGGTCCAGTATTTTTCGATCAGGCGGCTCGCTTTTATCTAGCAGCTTGGCTTATGAGCAGAGACAATTGAGAAAGAAAGGTTACCCGGATGTGGTTATTTCCACTCTTCTGCATGTGTGAAAGACTTCTACTTCTCTCACCTATGATCAGGTTTGGAAGGTTTTTGATTCATGGAGCATCGGGTTGAAGGTTTCCCCGAATACAGCCTCTATTGTCCACATTCTCGCCTTTTTACAGGATGGCTTAAAGAAGGGTTTGGCGTACAGCTCTCTCCGGGTTCAAGTAGCAGCACTGGGCTGTTTAAGGGGAAAAGTTGATGGTACGTCCCTTGGCGGCCATCCGGATGTGGTGCGTTTTTTGAAGGGAGCCAAGCATTTACACCCACCAGTGCGCCCAGTGGGCCAGATTTTTAAAGGAGCGTGCGCAGGGTACATTTGTGCGCGCTACCCGGCGCACACAAACGTACACCCGATTTTATAACATTGCGCGCTGCTGCGTGCATGTTATAAAATCCGGGGTCGATGCGTGCAAGGGGGTGCACACTTGTGCACCTTGTGCGCGGTGAGCCCCAGGGGAGCCCCGATGGCTTTCCCCGTTCCCTCCAAGTCCACTCTGAAATCAGAGCGGCCTTGGAGGGAACTTTTTTTTCGATTTCCCCCCCCCACCTTTCCCTCCCTTCCCCTAACTAACCCACCCCCCGGCCCTACCTAAATCCCCCCCCTACCTTATTTGACGGAGTTACACCTGCCTCTGGCAAGTGTAACTTGCGCACGCCGGTGCGCCATCCCCCGGCACAGCCGCTGTGCCAGAGGACTCGGGCCCGCCCCCAGACTGCCCCTTTTTTGAAGCCCCGGGACATACGCGCGTCCCGGGGCTTGCGTGCGCCACCGAGCCTATGCAAAAATAGGCTTGGCGCGCGCAGGGGTAGGTTTTGGGGGGTTATTTATTTATTTATTTATTTTTAATTTTTATATACCGATGTTCCTGTAAAGAATACATATCGCACCAGTTTACAAGGAACTGAACAGTCGCCTCCAGGGCGGAAATACATTAAAACAGTCGCCTCAAGGCAGAATACATTAACACAAGTGTACAGGAAAACTATTAAAGAGAACTATTAAAGGGTTATGTGCGTATATTATTTATTTATTTTTATTTATTTAAGGTTTTTATATACCGGCAATCATGAAAACATATCTTGCTGGTTTACATAAAACAGGAGTGCAGTAAGTACATCAAACTGGAACAGAGGTGCCCGAAGGTGCAGTTACATTTAACAAGGGTAGCAGAACTGGGATGAAGAGGAAGAGAGAGATAAATTAGTAACGATAAACAATATACAGCTTAAATACTCTGTACAAAAAGGATGGTTGAGGGCTGCTTGCTTTGAGGAGGAGATAGTGAAGTCATTATATTGTGTCCGGGAAAGCTTGCTTGAACAGCCAAGTCTTAAGTCTTTTTCTAAAAGTTACGTAACCCTTTGAAAATCTACCCAAGTGTGTCCTTCCTGGAGTTTGAATCTAGTTCTCAAAGGGTTGTGTGGTCCTCCCTTTGAGCCTCTCAAGCGGGCTACGTTGAAGGATTTAACACTCAAAGCGGTGTTCCTTGTGGCTATATGTTCGGCCAAGCGAATATCTGAGATTCAAGCATTGTCCTGCAGAGAGCCGTTCTTGCGGATCTCAGAATCGGGGGTTTCGCTTAGGATGGAGCCTTCTTTTCTACCGAAGGTGGTATCGGTGTTTCACGTGAATCAGTCAGTGGAGTTGCCGGCCTTTCCAGATTTGGATTGCAGTTCTCCTAAGGCTCATGATTTGAGGAAACTGGATGTTCGCAGGGTACTTCTTCGGTACTTGGAAGTGACTAATGCTTCTCGATTGTCAGACCATCTTTTTGTTTTATGGAGCGGTCCTAAGAAAGGACATAAGGTATCCAACACTACTATTGCCCGATGGTTAAAGGAGACTATAGCTTTGGCATACATACGCATCACCTAGATAGGATTTTAGACAGTGCTGGGGAAGAGCCGGCTGTCGTGATACATGTGGGCACCAACGACATAGGAAAATGTGGAAAGGAGGTTCTGGAAGCCAAATTTAGGCTCTTAGGTAGAAAGCTTAAATCCAGAACCTCCAGGGTAGCATTCTCTGAAATGCTCCCTGTTCCACGCGCAGGTCACCAGAGGCAGGCAGAGCGCCGGAGTCTCAATGTGTGGATGAGACGATGGTGCAAGGAAGAGGGATTCAGTTTTGTTAGGAACTGGGGAACCTTTTGGGGAAGGGGTAGTCTCTTCCGAAGGGATGGGCTTCACCTTAACCAGGATGGAACCAGACTGCTGGCACTAACCTGTAAAAAGGAGATAGAGCGGCTTTTAAACTAGAACAAAGGGGAAAGCCGACAGTTGCTCAGCAGCGCATGGTTCGGAGAGAGGTATCTTTAAAGGATACTAATGATGCATTAGAATTAGGGCATCCCGACAGTGAGGTTCCAATAATTAGAAGTGCCTGTAACTAAAAACTCACCTGAGCTAAAAATATTCTAACTTATCCCTATCAATTAAAAAGCAGAATGAAAATACAAACAAAAAACAAACTTTGAAATGTTTATATGCTAATGCCAGAAGTCTAAGAAATAAGATGGGAGAATTAGAATGTATAGCAGTGAATGATGACATAGACTTAATTGGCATCTCAGAGTCATGGTGGAAAGAGGATAACCAATGGGACAGTGCTATACCGGGGTACAAATTATATCGCAATGACAGAGAGGAGCACTCGGGAGGAGGTGTGGCGCTTTATGTCCGGGATGGCATAGAGTCCAACAGGATAAACATCCTGCATGAGACTAAATACAAAATTGAATCTTTATGGGTAGAAATCCCTTGTGTGTCGGGGAAGACTATAGTGATAGGGGTATACTACCGTCCACCTGGTCAAGATGGTTAGACGGACAGTGAAATGTTAAGAGAAATTAGGGAAGCTAACCAAATTGGTAGTGCAGTAATAATGGGAGACTTCAATTACCGCGTGCAAGGAAATAGTAAAGCAAGTCCACCTTCAAAATTATAATAAGTTTTTATTGATTAGCTGAAATTCTTCAATATTAATAGTGGCAACTCCATACGTTTTCAATGACAAATATTAAAGTCCCCCGACACGGTCCGTGTTTCGCGGTCGCTGCATCGGGAGGGACCCACAATCAGTATCATCTAAAACATAAAGATAATAAAGCTGATGGACCTGACAACAATGGCTACACAGTTTCAATAAATTTTCAAACAAACCTTGTACGTGCATCATGGAGCGCATCGGCTCACACGATTGAAAGACGATTTAAAGAGGTAATTTGGCGCCAAAGACAGCAGCTATCGCGATAGATTCGTTCGTATAAGCCCCCGCCCTCTCTATACACGGTTCAACCAAACAAATGCCATTCTACATCCCTGACAGATGTGCTATTCTTTTCTGAATCATCTGATAATACTGTCCCCACCTCCTCATGGTCTGAAGTAATAAACACTCAGAAACGCTTGACAAGAGCGGAGTTACACTCCTCAACATTGATCGAGTACCTGCCGGGTTACGGCGGATCCCTAGAGGCTTGCGAATACAAAAGGAGCCGAGACTCCATACCGAGAATCCTGCTTTCATCACGCGCTGGAACCAGATCCTAAACAAATGCTCCTTGGATCTGATGGTGCTCATTATTGAAACAAACAAGGAGCTGCTAGTCACCTTAAAGGAGGATCTGGCATTTAAACTTGATTTAATTAAACATTCGACGGTGCTGGACACATTTCAACAGCAGTTTCAAGAATTTGAAGAGAACTTAACCAAGTTCAGGGACGAACTGAAAGCTGTTAAATTCAGCAAATTCCAGCGTGATTCTACAGACTACACCACAGGATACGTATACAAATGGATGGCCAAGAAGCCACAAAAGAAAGTAACCTTTGCGCAGGGCTCATCATCATCCTCAGAGGAATCTGTGAGCGAAGATGCACCTCGAGGTCGCGGGCAAGGACGCAAGGCCCGGGGAGCCTCCAGCACTTCAGCTCCTATACAAGGATCATTGAATATGGGACAATCTTTTACCTCTGCCTCCTCGCGATACTCCTCAATAGCGGCCTCTTTTTTAGATTCGGGCCAACCTCCCAGAGAGACTCGCAGTACACGATCCCGTACTGCCACCAACCCTTTCCAGTCAGGACAGAAAATGTCTCGCACACCACATCCTCCGACGCGCCTCCCGGACGCATGGCAGTGACTACGGAGACTGTTTTCAATTTATCTTCCCGTGTACTGACTGATGTAGAAAAAAGAACTTTACAGAGAGGTTTATCGTTTGTACCAACTGCTAGATGTGATCCTTTTGATTTACAAGTGCACTTATATAAGTTTTTTCGTGCTTTACGACTAAAACTATTTTTTGCAGACTCTCCACCAACATTGGATATGTCAGTGATCTCGAAGCGGTCTAGGTGGACCCCTCCTGGTCCCGTAAACCCACTGTTGGGGGCTTTTGAGAGTTTAGTAAGGACAGATGCTCACTCCCTTGCTACAAAAAAACAGTATGTTCGATACAATTTATCCCAGCAAGAGGCTATTGCAGTCAAGGAGTTATCCAACGACTCATCCATAGTCATAAAACCCGCTGATAAGGGTGGGGGTATTGTAGTGTGGGGTAAAACTGACTACGAGGTGGAGGCACTTCGTCAGTTAAGCGATACCTCATGCTATAAACTACTCCTAGGAGACCCCACACAAGATCTCTTAAAGATAATTAAAGATCTTGTTCAGGAAGCCCTTGACCGCAACATGCTCACGAATAGGGAGGCAAAATTCTTGGTAAATTCAACTCCCACCATGCCCCTATTTTATCTTTTACCCAAAATTCATAAGACTCTGGTACATCCCCCTGGACGTCCTATAGTCTCGGGCATTAATTCATTGCTTGAGCCACTCTCTAAATTCATTGATATCTTTTTGCACCCTTTTGTTACTCAGATCCGGTCCTATGTTAAGGACACCACACATCTCATCACTATTTTGTCAAATTCAACTGTCCCGTCCGGTGGTTTCTTTTTTGTGACTCTTGATGTTATCTCTCTGTATTCCAACATTCCTCAATTAGATGCATTACAATTAATTGAAAATATTCTGAACCAACGACCGGCTCCGCACCGGCCGTCCACGGCATTTTTGGTACAACTTGCCACTTTGGCCCTAACAAAAAATTTTTTTATGTTTGACCAGAGCTACTACCAACAGATTAAAGGGACGGCAATGGGGGCCACTATGGCCCCCTCACTTGCCTGTCTGTATATGGACAACTATGAATCGTCTTTAGTATATCCTACGGAATGGTTTTCCCATGTGGCTTTGTGGCTACGATATATTGACGACATTCTAATTATTTGGACTGGATCTGACATTCAATTTTTTGGTTTTTTTGATTGGCTCAACTCGTTGAACCCACACATTCAATTTAATTTTTGCATTCATGCTTCAGAAATCGCTTTCCTTGATATTACGATCTCAGTAGAACAGGATAAGTATGTCACCACTCTATTTAGGAAAGAGACTGATAGAAACACACTCTTAGCCTACTCGAGCTGTCATCCCAAGCCCCTTAGAGATAATATCCCTACGGGGCAATTTTTAAGATTGAAACGTCTATGCTCATCCCGGAGTGATTTTTTAGAGCAAGCCCGATTGATGTCTCAGCGGTTTTGGGAAAGGGGTTACCCCCCACGAGTGGTAAAAAAGGCTTTTAAAAGGGCATTGTATGCCAATCGAGACTGGTTGCTTCTTCCTTCAATGGATGATGACAGTCCATGTCTCAATTGTATTTTACCATTTTCAACAGCGAGTAAGGCTATTGCCACAATGATAAGAAGACACTGGGAGAATTTATCTTTAACTTCCCTTTTCCAGGGATCCTTACGTTTCACTTTTCGGAGAGCTAGTAACCTCCGGGATCAGCTAGTACACGCTAGTCTTAGTAAACAATTGAGGGACACCAGGGGAGGCCATCATGGCCCCTGTGGGCACTGCACGATGTGTAAACATACCAGCCATTCAGACTCCTTTATTCATCCTGACACTGGGGTTCACTTTAAACTTTGCAATACATCAGACTGTACCACTAAGGGTTTGGTGTATGTTATACAATGTCCGTGTTCCATGTTATATGTGGGGAAGACCTCTAGGATAATCAAAACCCGCATTATAGAACATTGTTCAAACATTCGTCTCCTTAGGATGGATGAACCTTTGGTTACACACTGGGTTCAATACCAACACACTATTGCTGAATTGCAGTTTTCAGTCTTAGAGGTGGTTGTTCCCCCATTTAGGGGAGGTAATTACTCAGAAATTTTAGGTAGACGGGAACAGAAGTGGATTTTTATGCTTTCCTCCGTCCATCCTAAGGGACTAAACAGGGATGTAGAATGGCATTTGTTTGGTTGAACCGTGTATAGAGAGGGCGGGGCTTATACGAACGAATCTATCGCGATAGCTGCTGTCTTTTGGCGCCAAATTACCTCTTTAAATCGTCCTTCAATCGTGTGAGCCGATGCGCTCCATGATGCACGTACAAGGTATGTTTGAAAATTTATTGAAACTGTGTAGCCATTGTTGTCAGGTCCATCAGCTTTATTATCTTTATGTTTTAGATGATACTGATTGTGGGTCCCTCCCGATGCAGCGACCGCGAAACACGGATCGTGTCGGGGGACTTTAATATTTGTCATTGAAAACGTATGGAGTTGCCACTATTAATATTGAAGAATTTCAGCTAATCAATAAAAACTTATTATAATTTTGAAGGTGGACTTGCTTTACTATTTCCTTGCACGCTGGATGTATGGATATTAATTGATGTGCAAGGCTTTTGCTTCTTGCTTTTGCTTGGTAGACTTCAATTACCCCAATATTGACTGGGTAAATGTATCATCGGGTCACGCTAGAGAGATAACGTTCCTGGATGGAATAAATGATAGCTTTATGGAGCAATTGGTTCAGGAACCGACGAGAGAGGGAGCAATTTTAGATCTAATTCTCAGTGGAGCACAGGACTTGGTGAGAGAGGTAACGGTGGTGGGGCCGCTTGGCAATAGCGATCATAATATGATCAAATTTGATTTAATGACTGGAAGAGGAACAGTGTGCAAATCCAAGGCTCTCATGCTAAATGTTCATAGAAACATAGAAACATAGAAACATAGAAATGACGGCAGAAGAAGACCGAATGGCCCATCCAGTCTGCCCAGCAAGCCTCACACATTTTTTCTCTCATTCTTATCTGTTACTCTTAGCTCCTTGTTCTATTCCCCTTCCACCCCCACCATTAATGTAGAGAGCAGTGATGGAGCTGCATGCAAGTGAAATATCTAGCTTGATTAGTTAGGGGTAGTAGGGGCAGTAACCGCCGCGATAAGCAAGCTACACCCATGCTTATTTGTTTTACCTAGACTATGTTGTACAGCTCTTGTTGGTTTTTTTTTTTTTTTTTTTCTTCTCCCCTGCTGTAGAAGCAGAGAGCCATGCTGGATATGCATTGAAAGTGAAGTATCAGGCACATTTGGTTGGGGTAGTAACCGCCGTAACAAGCCAGCTACTCCTCGCTTTGTGATTGCGAATCCTTTTTTTTCTTCACCCCTGTCGTTGAAGCTATGCAGGATATGCGTGAAGCATCAGGTTTTTTTTTTTTTTTCCCCCTGCCCTTGAAGCAGAGAGCTATGCTGGAAATGCGTGATGTATCAGTCTTTCTCCCATGCCGATGCAGGAGAGAACCATGCTGGATATGCATGGAAAGTGAAGTATCAGGCACATTTGGTTTGGGGTAGTAACTGCCGTAACAAGCCAGCTACTCCCCGCGTTTTGAGTGCGAACCCTTTTTCTTCTCCTTTGCCGTTGTAGCAGAGAGCTCTGCTGGATGTGTGAAGTATCAGTTATTCTTCTCCCCTGTCATTGAAGCAGAGAGCTATGCTGTATATGCATTGAAAGTGAAGTATCAGGCATATTTGGTTTGGGGTAGTAACCGCCGTAACAAGCCAGCTACTCCCCTCTTTATGAGTGCAAATCCTTTTTTCCATTACCTCTTGCTGTTGAAGCTTAGAGCGATGTAGGAGTCACAGTAAGCATGTGTATGTTTATTTAGTAAGGGTATTGTGTCAATAGCCATCATTCTGGCGAGTCACCCACTCTTCATTGGTGGCCTCTTGACTTTATGGATCCGCAGTGTTTATCCCACGCCCCTTTGAAGTCTTTCACAGTTCTGGTCTTCACCACTTCCTCCGGAAGGGCATTCCAGGCATCCACCACCCTCTCCGTGAAGAAATACTTCCTGACATTGGTTCTGAATCTTCCTCCCTGGAGCCTCAAATCGTGACCCCTGGTTCTGCTGATTATTTTCCTACGGAAGAGGTTTGTCGTTGTTTTTGGATCATTAAAACCTTTCAAGTATCTGAAAGTCTGTATCATATCACCTCTGCTCCTCCTCTCCTCCAGGGTGTACATATTTAGATTCTTCAATCTCTCCTCGTACGTCATCCTATGAAGATCCTCCACCTTCCTGGTCGCCCTTCTCTGTACCGCTTCCATCTTGTCTTTGTCTTTTTGTAGATACGGTCTCCAGAACTGAACACAGTACTCCAGGTGAGGCCTCACCAAGGACCTGTACAAGGGAATAATCACTTCCCTTTTCTTACTCGATATTCCTCTCTCTATGCAGCCCAGCATTCTTCTGGCTTTTGCTATCGCCTTGTCGCATTGTTTCGCTGTCTTCACATCATTAGACACTATCACCCCAAGGTCCCTCTCCTGCTCCGTGCTCATCAGCCTTTCCCCCCCCATCGAGTACAGTTCATTCGGATTTCCACTCCCCATATGCATAACTTTGCACTTCTTGGCATTGAATCTCAGCTGCCATATCTTCGACCACTCTTCCAGTTTCCTTAGATCCCGTCTCATTCTCTCCACTCCTTCCGGCGTGTCCACTCTGTTGCAGATCTTAGTGTCATCCGCAAAAAGACAAACCTTACCTTCTATCCCGTCTGCAATGTCGCTCACAAAGATATTGAACAGGACCGGTCCCAACACCGATCCTTGCGGCACACCACTTAAAACCGCTCTCTCTTCAGAGAAGGCTCCATTTACCATCACACATTGTTTTCTGTCCGTCAACCAATTTGCAATCCAGGTCACCACATCGGCACTCACTCCCAAGCTTCTCGTTTTATTCACCAGTCTCCTGTGCGGAACCGTATCAAAAGCTTTGCTGAAATCCAAGTAGATGACATCTAGTGCTCTTCCTTGATCCAATTCCTTGGTTACCCAGTCAAAAAAGTCAATCAAATTTGTCTGACAGGATCTTCCCCTGGTGAATCCATGCTGCCTCTGGTCCATCAATTCTCCAGACTGTAGATAGTTGACTATTCTCTCTTTCAGCAGTGACTCCATTACTTTTCCCACCACCAAAGTGAGGCTAACCGGTCTGTAGTTGCCTGCCTCTTCCCTGTTCCCACTCTTGTGAAGCGGGACCACCACCGCTCTTCTCCAATCACTCGGCACCACTCCCGTTTCTAGGGATCTATTGAACAGGTCACACAGCGGACCCGCCAGAACATCTCTGAGCTCCCTCAATATCCTTGGATGAATCCCATCAGGCCCCATGGCTTTGTCCACTTTCAGGGAAACTTTAATAAAATGAGAAAAATTGTTAGAAAAAAACTGAAAGGAGCAGCTACAAAAGTAAAAAATGTCCAAGAGGCGTGGTCATTGTTAAAAAATACCATTCTAGAAACACAGTCCAGATGTATTCCACACATTAAGAAAGGTGGAAAAAAGGCAAAACGATTACCGGCATGGTTAAAAGGGGAGGTGAAAGAAGCTATTTTAGCCAAAAGATCTTCATTCAAAAATTGGAAGAAGGATCCAACAGAAGAAAATAGGATAAAGCATAAACATTGGCAAGTTAAATGTAAGACATTGATAAGACAGGCTAAGAGAGAATTTGAAAAGAAGTTAGCTGTAGAGGCAAAAACTCACAGTAAAAACTTTTAAAAATATATCCGAAGCAGAAAGCCTGTGAGAGAGTCAGTTGGACCATTAGATGATCGAGGGGTTAAATGGGCACTTAGAGAAGATAAGGCCATCGCGGAAAGATTAAATGATTTCTTTGCTTCGGTGTTTACTGAAGAGGATGTTGGGGAGGTACCCGTAATGGAGAAGGTTTTCATGGGTAATGATTCAGATGGACTGAATCAAATCACGGTGAACCTAGAAGATGTGGTAGGCCTGATTGACAAACTGAAGAATAGTAAATCACCCGGACCGGATGGTATACACCCCAGAATTCTGAAGGAACTAAAAAATGAAATTTCAGACCTATTAGTAAAAATTTGTAACTTATTAAAATCATCCATTTTACCTGAAGACTGGAGGATAGCAAATGTAACCCCAATATTTAAAAAGGGCTCCAGGGGCGATCCGGGAAACTACAGACCAGTTAGCCTGACTTCAATGCCAGGAAAAATAGTGGAAAGTGTTCTAAACATCAAAATCACAGAACATATAGAAAGACATGGTTTAATGGAACAAAGTCAGCATGGCTTTACCCAGGGCAAGTCTTGCCTCACAAATCTGCTTCACTTTTTTGAAGGAGTTAATAAACATGTGGATAAAGGTGAACCGGTAGATATTGTATACTTGGATTTTCAGAAGGCGTTTGACAAAGTTCCTCATGAGAGGCTTCTAGGAAAAGTAAAAAGTCATGGGATAGGTGGCGATGTCCTTTCATGGATTGCAAACTGGCTAAAAGACAGGAAACAGAGAGTTTTTGCAATTCTTCCTATTGCTAAATTTTTTTCTTTCCATATTTTCTCAGTGGAAGGGAGTGGACAGTGGAGTGCCTCAGGGATCTGTATTGGGACCCTTACTTTTCAATATATTTATAAATGATCTGGAAAGAAATACGACGAGTAAGATAATCAAATTTGCAGATGACACAAAATTGTTCAGAGTAGTTAAATCACAAGCAGATTGTGATAAATTGCAGGAAGACCTTGTGAGACTGGAAAATTGGCATCCAAATGGCAGATGAAATTTAATGTGGATAAGTGCAAGGTGATGCACATAGGGAAAAATAACCCATGCTATAATTACACAATGTTGGGTTCCATATTAGGTGCTACAACCCAAGAAAGAGATCTAGGTGTCATAGTGGATAACACATTGAAATCGTCGGTTCAGTGTGCTGCGGCAGTCAAAAAAGCAAACAGAATGTTGGGAATTATTAGAAAGGGAATGGTGAAAAAACGGAAAATGTCATAATGCCTCTGTATCGCTCCATGGTGACACCGCACCTTGAATGCTGTGTACAATTCTGGTCGCCGCATCTCAAAAAAGATATAATTGAGATGGAGAAGGTACAGAGAAGGGCTACCAAAATGATAAGGGGAATGGAACAGCTCCCCTATGAGGAAAGACTAAAGAGGTTAGGACTTTTCAGCCTGGATAAGAGACGACTGAGGGGGGATATGATAGAGGTGTTTAAAATCATGAGAGGTCTAGAACGGGTAGATGTGAATCGGTTATTTACTCTTTCGGATAGTAGAAAGACTAGGGGACACTCCATGAAGTTAGCATGGGGCACATTTAAAACTAATTGGAGAAAGTTCTTTTTTACTCAATGCACAATTAAACTCTGGAATTTGTTGCCAGAGGATGTGGTTAGTGCAGTTATTATAGCTCTGTTTAAAAAAGGATTGGATAAGTTCTTGGAGGAGAGGTCCATTACCTGCTATTAAGTTCACCTAGAGAATAGCCACTGCCATTAGCAATGGTAACATGGAATATACTTAGTTTTTGGGTACCTGCCAGGTTCTTATGACCTGGATTGGCCACTGTTGGAAACAGGATGCTGGGCTTGATGGACCCTTGGTCTGACCCAGTATGGCATTTTCTTATGTTCTTATATGTCACAGGCGGCCGGTGCCGGATGATCTTAAAGCTCACTCGATCAGATCTCAAGCGGCATCCTGGGCAGAAAGCCAATATGTTTCGCCACAGGAGATTTGCCGGGCGGCTACTTGGAAATCTTTACACACTTTTGCTAAGCATTACCGTTTGGACGTCCGAGCCCCGGATGTTGATTGTTTTGGCAGCAGTGTGCTTCGAGCGGGATTTTCCGGGTCGCACCCCATTTAAGGCAGCTCGGTTACATCCCAGCGGTCTGGACTAATCCGAGTATGTACAGGGAAAGGAAGATGGGTTCTTACCTGCTAATTTTTGTTCCTGTAATACCACGGATCAGTTCAAATGCCCGCCCAGGGGTATAGTGTTCTGGTGAGTCCGCTCGATTTCAGTCTCTTTCTGCAGTGTTTGGAAAGCTATGAAGAATTAAAAATAAATAAATAATATAAAAGCATCTTAATCCGTACTCCTTCCATGTACGTAGTTTTCATAGGTTATGGTTCAGATAAGTTCTCTTGATCTAGTCATTGGTTGTTAAATTTACTTCATTCTGCTTTGATATTGATTATACTGAAGGATTGCAGGTGGCAGACTGGGATATCAGGGGGTGCCTTTCAGCTTTTTTCTCTGACTCCATCTGCTGGAAGGGAGGCATAACCCAGCGGTCTGGACAGATTTGTGGTACTACAGGAACGAAAATTAGCAGTTAAGAACTAATTTTCCTTTACTAGCTCTTTTAGAATCTAAAAACAGCCTCAACTGACATAGTAAAAAAACAAACAAACCATATTATCCCAGGACAAGCAGGATGCTAGTCCTCACATATGGGTGACATCACTGACAGAGCCCTATTGCGGGAAAACTTTATGTCAAAGTTTCTAGAAACTTTTGACTGGCCCTGTGAGGCCACTGAGCATGCCCAGCATACCATGATATTCTCTGCCACAGGGGTCTCTCTTCAGTCTTCATTTTTCTGCGCTGCTGTAGGCATCGCGGAGCAGAAGTTGTTGCGAGTCTCTCACAACATTTTCTGACTGAAAAGTCAAACAAATTTCGAAATATTTTCTCCCATCGGGATCTCTCGGAGTTTTCCACCGGCTGGTGAGTACCTCTGTCTCATATTTTACTCTTAGAGTAAAATACATTTTTTCTCACGAATTCCCATTTTTTCTCATCGACAGCTGTCGATTCAAAATGTCCACGGGCTTCAAAAAATGCCCTATATGTAACCGGACAGTGTCCATCACCGACCCGCACCTGGAGTGTGTTATGTGTCTCGGTGAAAAACACGATGTAAATACTTGCCCAAAATGCACGGAGATGACGGCAAAAGGAAGGAAGGCACATCAAGAGAAAATGGAACATTTGTTCCACCTTCAACTTCTTCCATCTCCCTCGACGTCATCGAAATAGTCTCCGGCTGGAGCGACTAAACGTGTTTTACTTAAAAAACATCGTCTGGGAGAATCAGGGGACCATCCTTCCCCAGCGTCATCAACGGCATCGCTAAAATCCATTGAGCACAAAACAAAACACCATCATTGGTACCGACATCCATCGCCGTCAGAGTCTTCTCTTTCCCCGGAAGAATCGACGGCAAAGCGGCCACGGAGCCAGGATACATCACTTCCGTCTACGCCTGGGCCTGTTCATCGAGAATCACCGACACCAGAACCTCCACAGTGCTCTGTGCAGGATCTGCCACCACAACCTCTGCCACCGCTTACAACTGCTCTGGTTCCATCAGTTGTAATGCCGGAATTGTCTGACCTTATCAGGCAAGCGGTTATCCAGGCCCTTCAGCAACAACAAAAAACTCTGGTGCTTCCGCCGATGCCGGTGCCTACAGCACCAATGCCGGTAACCTTACCGATGCCGGTGGTAACACTGATGCCGGTGTCAATGCTGGTGCCGGGCTCCACATCGATGCCCGCACTGAGGTTCATCACTGCGTCGACATCGATTTATGTGCAGATACCGATGACTTCATCGAGGCCGACCTCAGTGCCAGCACCGTTAACATCTTCGACGCCATTGCTGGCACTACCATCGGCACCTGCATCGATACCAACTTCTATACCATCGATGCAGCCGACGTCTGAAGATCCAGAACAACATGATTTGGCATTATTTCAACGTCTCTTGAAAAGATACCAAGAGGTCATCGACACCCTTCCACCAAAAACAGTGGAAGACACTTCTCCAGTAATACCCTCTGATGATCCACAGCCAGGACCTTCGGGCCTTAATCATCCACCCAGATCTTCCCCACGATCTCCATATAGGGATGATCAAGATGGCTCTTGGGATGAGCAACATACTGACACCTCCTCTGAGGACTTCATGTCGGAGCCTTCACCTCCAGAACAAAGAAAAAAGTCACCACCAGAGGATTTGTCCTTTTCCACCTTCATAGAAGAGATGGCGGATACCATCCCCTTTAAGCTGGTGGCGGAAGAAGATACAAGGCAACATACTTTAGAAGTACTTCAGTTTGTTGACCCACCTAAACAAGTATTGGCTATCTCAATACATGAAGTACTTCTGGATCTCCAGCATCGTATCTGGGAGCACCCATATTCTGTCTCTGCTGTCAACAAACGAGTAGACACTACATATTTAGTACAAGCTGCTCCTGGATACCAAAAATCTCAGCTACCACACCAATCTGTGGTAGTGGAATCTGCCCAGAAAAAATCCAAACGTATTCGTCCACATTCTTCAACCCCCCAAGGAAAAGATCATAGGTTTCTTGATTCCCTGGGTAGGAAGGTGTATCAAGGGGCTATCTTGAATGCCAGAATTTTCTCTTTCCAACTGTACATGACAGTATCAGAGGAATCTGTGGAAGCAGATGGAAGAATTTACCACATCTTTACCATCACAATTTCAGAAAGCAGCACAGGCCAGAGTTCATAAAGGCCTAGAGGCCGGGAAACATGAAGTCAGAGCGGCCTACAATAATTTTGAGATAGCTTCCAGAACAGCAGCTGCTGGAATTACTGCTCGACGATAGGCATGGCTTAAGGCCTCTGACCTTAGGCCTGAGGTCCAAGATAAGCTGGTTGACTTGCCATGTGTGGGAGATAACCTTTTTGGTTCAAAGGTCCAGGATGCTGTTCAACAATTAAAAGAACATACAGAGACCTTATGTCAGTTGTCACAGATTCCACAAGAACCCTCTACACAGCCTCCTCGTCATCCTCCTAGGAGAGAACCCAGACGCCCATACTACAGGCAAAGGCAATACTACCCCCAAGCCTCTAGGGGCAGGTCAACTAGGCCGCAACAGCATTCCCAGACCAGACAACTGAGAACTACTCGCCCGCAACTTCCTCCACAGACAGGACCAGGTGCGGGCTTTTGAAATACAAACCAGAGAACAAATCCATATCCTAAATCCTCGTCCAGACCTACCAGTAGGAGGCAGAGTATCCTATTTTCACAAAAATTGGCTAAGAATAACATCAGACCAATGGGTACTCTCCATAGTCTCTCGAGGTTACAAACTCAATTTCCTCTCAATTCCACCAGAATCTCCGCCGAGTTTCTTTCCACAACAAGATTCTCAGCTAATTCATCTACAAGCAGAATTATCCATCCTTCTGTACAGCTAGTGCCCTGGACTCAGCAGGGCAGAGGATTCTACTACCGTTATTTCCTCATTCCAAAGAAAACCAGAGGCCTACGTCCCATCCTAGACCTCATAAATCTCAACAAATTTCTGAAAAAGGAAAAGTTCAGGATGGTTTCACTAGGCACCATGCTTCCGCTTCTTCAAACAGGAGATTGGCTTTGTTCTCTGGATCTTCAAGACGCTTAAGCTCACATTCCAATTTTCCCTCCTCACCGCAAGTACCTGCGCTTCATGGTGGGCCATCAACATTTCCAGTACAGAGTTCTGCCATTCGGACTGGCCTCTGCTCCCAGAGTATTCACCAAATGTCTGGCAGTAATATCAGGACACTTGCACAAACAAAGTGTCCATGTTTTTCCATATCTAGACGACTGGCTCATCAGAAGTCAATCTCAACAAGGAGCTCTCACTTCTCTGTCGAACAATTACTCTACTTCACTCCATGGGTTTTCTCATCAACTATCAAAAATTTATTTATTTATTTATTTAAGTGATTTTATATACCGACAACCGTTTGCACATCGTGCCGGTTTACAAGTAACTTACAACCAATAGATATATAGGCAATGCCTTTACAAAAAACAGTATGCAACATAAACGCAGTAACAGAGCAAGTAACTAAATCCCATCTCACTCCATCTCACCTACTTCAATTCATAGGTGCAGACTTGAACACTATCCTTTCGAGAGCCTTTCTACCCGTGGATCGAGCAAAGACACTTTCACTCCTGGCAAGATCCATTTATTCACAGAAACAAGCGACAGCTCATCAGTTTCTAACCTTACTAGGCCACATGGCCTCCACAGTTCATGTCACTCCTATGGCAAGGCTTGCCATGAGGGTTACCCAATGGACTCTAAGATCACAATGGATCCAAACCATTCAACCACTACAATATCCAATTCAAGTGACCCACCAACTAAAATTATCTCTACTTTGGTGGGCAAACATGGACAACTTGCGCAAAGGCCTACCTTTTCAGCAACCAGTCCCACAGATCACTTTAACTACAGATGCATCCACCTTGGGTTGGGGAGCTCACATAGACAATCTCCAAACCCAGGGTACTTGGATAAAGCTCGAAGCAACTTTTGAAATCAATTTCCTAGAGCTTCGAGCTATATGTTATGCGCTGCATGGTTCAAGGACTGCCTTTCACACAAGACTGTTCTGATCCAAATGGACAACACAGTAGCCATGTGGCACATCAACAAACAGGGATGTACGGGCTCGTATCTCCTTTGTTAAGAAGCTGCACAGATTTGGGCCTGGGCCCTAACACACTCAATGTCTCTCCGGGCCACTTATCTGGCAGGCATTCAAAATGTACTAGCGTATCAACTCAGTCGTCAATTCCACCCACACGAATGGTCCCTGGATCCCTCAGTAGCGACCAGGATTTTTCAATGGTGGGGTCAACCGACAGTAGACCTCTTTGCATCACACCTGAATCACAAAGTGGACAAATTCTGTTCCCTACACAAACAGAAAAACCAGCCATCCAAGGACACCTTTGCTCACCCTTGGAACTCAGGCCTACTATACGCGTATCCTCCGATACCACTCATAACCAAAACTCTAGTGAAGCTACAACAGGACAAGGGGTCCATGATACTCATTGCCCCATATTGGCCTCAACAAGAATGGTTTCCCATACTTCTAGACTTCTCAGTCAGGGATCCAATTCGTCTGGGAGTAGTTCCCACTCTCATAACTCAGGATCAGGGGCGGTTGCGCCATCCCAACCTTCAATCCCTATCCCTGACAGCATGGATGTTGAAAGCTTGATTTTACAACCACTCAACCTTTCATCCAATGTATCTCAAGTGCTTCTAGCTTCACATAAACCTTCAACACGAAAAAACTATTCCTCGAAATTGAAAAGGTTTAGTCTGTGGTGCAGGCAAAAGAGTATTGATCCTTTCTCCTGCTCCACAGCTTCTCTACTAGACTACTTATACCATCTTTCAGACTCTGGTCTCCAGACTTCATCTGTAAGAGTACATTTAAGTGCAATCTCAGCTTACCATAACAAGATGGGAGATGCACCTATTTCAACGCAACCTCTCGTCAGTAGATTTATGAGAAGTTTAACGCACCTTAAACCACCAATTTGACCACCCATAACGGAATGGGACCTGAATTTGGTTTTAACAAGACTCATGCGTTCTCCTTTTGAACCCATAGATACCTGTGATGTTAAATTTCTCACATGGAAGACTATCTTCCTCATAGCCATTACATCAGCTAGAAGGGTTAGTGAGTTACAAGCACTTGTCACGTACTCACCCTATACAAAATTCCTACATGACAGAGTGGTTCTCCGTACACATCCAAAATTCCTTCCCAAAGTTGTCACGGAATTCCACTTGAACCAATCCATAGTTTTACCCACATTCTTTCCGAGGCCTCATTCCCATCCAGGAGAAAGAGCCTTACACACCTTGGACTGTAAACGTGCGCTGGCTTTTTACTTAAACCGCACTGCAGTCCACAGGAAATCCACTCAACTGTTTGTTTCTTATGATCCAAAGAAACCGGGAAAAGCAGTGTGTAAACATACTCTATCCAACTTGTTAGCAGATTGCATACAGTTTTGCTATGAAAAAGCAGGCCTTCCTCTCCAAGGGCGAGTAATGGCACATTCAGTAAGAGCAATGTCAACCACAGTAGCACACTATCGTTCAGCGCCAATCCTTGAAATATGTAAAGCAGCAACATGGAGTTCTCTTCACACCTTTACAGCTCATTACTGTTTGGACAAGCAGGGAAATCAAGATTCAGCCTACGGACAATCTGTCTTAAAGAACTTGTTTCCAGTTTAATCCCAACTCCTTCTACATCCAACCTGCTGTGTTCTTCGGCTGACTCATTTTCACCAACAATACTTTACCGTTGTTTCAATACACAATGACTCAGCCTATAGCATGTTAATCACCCATATGTGAGGACTATCATCCTGCTTGTCCTGGGATAAAGCAAAATTGCTTACCTTGTAATAGGTGTTATCCCAGGACAGCAGGAAACCCACCTGCCACCCCGCGGAGTTGGGTATGTTACCTTTTATTATTTTATTTTTGCTAAAGCATATTGCTACATACGAGACTGAAGAGAGACCCCTGTGGCAGAGAATATCATGGCATGCTGGACATGCTGGCCTCTCAGTGCCAGTCAAAAGTTTCTAGAAACTTTGACATAAAGTTTTCCCCGCAATAGGGCTCCGTCAGTGACGTCACCCATATGTGAGGACTACATCCTGCTGTCCTGGGATAACACCTATTACAAGGTAAGCAATTTTGCTTTTAGTATTAGCTATTATAATTATTCTTTGGCATGGGAAACATAATAGAAAAGCTGCCCCCCAAATTGAAAATTGATCTTTGCAGAGCAAGAAATTTCTTTTGTTACTCTTAACTAACTCTGCACAAGTTAAGAAAGAACCATACCTTATAACAAATAAAGGGTATTTGAAACTGAATCTCTATCCTGAGGAAAACTAAAGTCACAAGCAAAGTAGCCTTTTGTGATTCTTCAATAACTGATGATTTTATCATATCCGTAAGATCCAAACTCCCAGGTTGAACCACACTACTAGCCTCACGGACTCTTTGGATATGGAAAGAAAAAAATTTAGCAATAGGAAGAATTGCAAAATTGTAACAAATTTGTTGCCTTGTGTTACCCGGTGGAAATAAGATGAACACACATACACAGATACTGGCAAATCAATATAAATATATATATTCTGAAAAAGGCAGTGGTTATAAGCATGCAGTGTAAGCAAAAATAGTATACTGATAAGCATCATTATGGTTATATGGGACCCCCTTATGAGAATAGTCCAGAGAGAAAGAAAAGTAAGACAAAGTAAATATTTTCTAGGATATGCCTTCGATGGCTACTCGGCTGACTGAGAAATCAGGTGCAATCAGGTGAGTTCTGGTCTTCTGTCTAGTCCCTTCAGTCAGGTATGGGAACTTCGATAATTTCCACAAAAAGTAGGGCATCAGCTATTCCGGATGTGATGACACAGCGCTGGATGCTCAGATTGGTTCAGGGTCTATTTCATCAGTTCTGCTTTGGTGTCACAATGATCTTCATTTTATGCTTCCTAGACTGGATCTGGCTTTACAAAGGCACAGTCCTGTTTTCTTTGTTCTTTGCTACTCAGCCACCACCCCATCCAGGAAATACAGAGGTCCATTGGCTACATGTTAGAAGTCACATACGCATCTTTGCTTCAGCTGGGGCAGCTCCTATTCAGGTTCATTCGGGTAGATCTGCAGCAGCTGGTTTTGGTCCAGCCCAGCTGAGCAAGTCTCCTATGTCCCTAGAAAGCAGACTACTTGATTCCCCAGCAGCTAGCTATGATGGATCTGAACAGGCTCTCAGAGATACAGGGGAAGAGCCTGACCATGGAGCACCGGCAGGACTGGTTGATCTGGCAACCGGTAATACAAGTCTGGGAGATGACCTGGGGATCTCTCCTCCCAGGTCTGAGGATCCGAAGGACGTCCGCTTGTTCAAGAGGGAGGAATTGGAGGGATTGCTCCCATTAGCTTTTCATGTGTTAGGAGTTAAAATGCCCAGAGTGATACGGATTCAGAAGGGGTGGACCGGTCCTTGACGGAGTGAGGGGTACCCCAGCTTCATTCCCATTCCATAAGTCAGTTAGGAAGTTGGTTGATGCGGAATGGGGGATGCCTGATGCTGGTCTGAAAGTTGCTAGGACCATGGGAAAGCTTTATTCGCTTCCTGAGGAGGACTTGGAATGTTTTGCTCTCCCAAAGGTCGATGCAGCGGTGTCCATGGTGACTAAGAGAACCACTATACCCGTGATTGGTTCCGCAGCATTGAAAGATATGCAAGATCACAAATTAGAAGTACACCTCAAGCGGATTTTTGAGGTTTCTGCTTTGGGGTTATGTACAGTGATTTGTTCAAGTTTCATGCAGCGTGTATGCCTCTGCTGGGTGAGGCAGATGCAGGAGCACCTTCCGACAATGGGGGAATACACTGACACAGCCAAGCGTGTTGAGGCGGCTGTGGCTTTTGAGGTGGATGCTCTCTACGATTTGGTGCGTACATCCTTTAGGGCTGTGGCTTCAGCGGTGGCGGCCAGGAGATTGCTCTGGCTGTATAATTGGTAGGGATGTGAATCGTTTTTTGACGATTTAAAAAATCGTCCGATATATTTTAAATCGTCAAAAATCGTTAGAGGCACGATACAATAGGAATTCCCCCGATTTATCGTCAAAAATCGTAAATCGGGGGAGGGGACGGGGGAGGGCGGGAAAACCGGCACACTAAAACAACCCTAAAACCCATCCCAACCCTTTAAAATAAATCCCCCACCCTCCCGAACCCCCCCAAAATGTTTTAAATTACCTGGGGTCCAGTGGGGGGGGGTCCCGGTGTGATCTTCCACTCTCGGGCCACGGCTGCATTAATAGAAATAGCGCTGGTGCTACCTTTGCCCTGTCATATGACAGGGCAAAGGTAGTGCCGGCGCCATTTTGGTTCCTGTCCCCCGAAGTCACGAGCGCAGGAGATCGCTCCCGGACCCCCGCTGGACCCCCAGGGACTTTTGGACAGCTTGGGGGGGGCCTCCTGACCACCACAAGACTTGCCAAAAGTCCAGCGGGGGTCCGGGAGCGACCTCCTGCACTCGGGCTGTATTGCAAAATGGCACCGGCCGTATGGCCGTATTGCAAAATGGCGCCGGCCGTATGGCAAAGGTAGCAAAGGTAGCGCCGGCGCCATTTCTATTAACGCAGCCGTGGCCCGAGAGTGGAAGATCCCACCGGGACCCCCCACTGGACCCCAGGTAATTTAAAACATTTTCGGGGGGTTCGGGAGGGTGGGGGATTTATTTTAAAGGGTCGGGGTGGGTTTTAGGGTTGTTTTAGTGTGCCGGTTTTCCCGCCCTCCCCCGATTTACGATTTAAACGATTTTTAAAAAAACAAAACCGAGACGATCAGATTCCCTCCCCCCTCAGCCAAAATCGATCGTTAAGACGATCGATCACACGATTCACATCTCTAATAATTGGTCGGCGGACGTCTCCTCAAAGATGCAGTTGGGCTCCTTGCCTTTCAAAGGTCTCCTTTTGTTTCGAGAAAACCTTGAGCAGCTGATTCAGTCTCTTGGGGATAACAAGCCTCTCCCTTTACCCGAAGACAAGCCTAATTCTAAGAGATTCTTTCAGGTTCGGTCTTGGTTTCACTCCGATAGGAGATCAAGACCAGCGTGGTTCCCTCTTGGCTCTCAGAGACCATTCTCTACTCGAGGGCAGCCTTGGGGGCAGTGTTATGGTTAAGCGGTGTTTGGGTGGATCCTTGGGTACTGTGGCAGATGACCATGCCCACAGGAAGGAGCCCCGTAAGGAGCCACAGTACTGGGCTAGACTCAGAACGCACAAACACAAAGTTAGTTCTTTATTATACAGCTTGAAGAGTCCACCAGAGGTGGTAGTAGTGAGGCAGTCTGGTAGTAGCAGTCTCAGGGACCTCGGCAAAGGGGGCCCTTCTCACCCCGTTGGTATAGGGAGGTTCCGAAGCAGGTTTCCCGGCAAGGTAGTACTGTGGATGAGATAGACTGAGAGTTAGAGTACTCACTAGATGTTTGCTGTAGGTATGCGATTCCACCAGGTTGAAGAAGATAGTCAGGCACCGAGGCAGGGAGAGCAGGCCCTCGAGGAGTGAGTACCTGTTCCCTGTAAGGCACCTGAAATAAAGCAGAGGGCCCCCGAGGAGCGGGTACCCAGGTTAGCAGTTACCCCGAAGGGTAGAGAGAGAGCTTCCAGCGGCAGCACGGATGCGGCAGAGTAGCGTAGACAGGAACGGATACGAGTCCTTGCTAACTCAACGAGCTAGCAAATTAGAATAGGTTATATACCTGGATGGCGGGATATCAGCAAAGGGAAACGCTCCCGAGGTTAGCGCCAAGGTTGGAATAAAGACGTGGGTAGCATGTGCTCACTCTTGTAGATACCTGGGAGGAGCATGGCGGGAGGGTGCACCGTAGCCGTTCCGGGGACGCCGGAGAGGTCAGTATTCGCATATTATTCTCTAGGTACTCCAACTTTTTACTGTTCATTAAATCAGATTGAATTAAATTGATTTGTGTATGTTTAGTTTTTTTCAGTCTTAATTCCACATCTGTAATTTTTTGTTCATGTTGTTCCACCATTTCAGTATTTTTTTTTAGGGCATTGTTTGTCTCCATTACAACCCCCGTTAACCTAGTATCAGTGTTTTCTAATCTCACTATCTCTGCATGCAATGTATCCATGGTATTTGTAACAGGTCTAGAAGTTTTACTTTCACTGCCAAGAATGTTTATTTTCCCTCCATTGGGAGTTGGACTCACTGTTTCAGGGGAGCCGAAAGTCATTCCGCCTAGATCTTCCGGAGTCGATGTCACTATTTTCGTCTCAGATTTAGGCAATGGCATCATTGCTGCCACTTTATGCAGGTCTTTCTCCAATCCAGAAAAGAATTTACTGCTCCCGGCTCCCACTTCCTCAGGATGCCCAGCTCTCGAGCTTTCCTGGAGTTCGTCCGTATCTGGAGCGTTCATGCTCAATAACACTCCCGGAGGTGTTGGTACTGCCGGTGCCCCTGGGGTCAACGAGATCTCGTCAGTCAAAGGATGTGGACTTCGCTCCAAGTCCTCCTCTGTAGCGGCTTTCAGGCCGGTTGTTTGGTCGAGGTTCGCCGAAAAACACTCCTCGAGTTTCATCTGAATCATCTCAGGTAATTTTAAAGGCTCTACTCCTTTGAATTTAGCCTTTCATTTAGTATGCGGCATCACGGCAATAGTATAAAGAAAATCTTCCAAGGCAAGAGGAGCGTTTAACGTGTGTTGTTCAATGGGTGCCATTTTGCTTCTCCACCAATAAAAGGTTTGTAGCTTAGACAGAGTTCTTCGTTGGCCAGGGTGTCCTGCCAGTGTAGAGTGATGAGCCCATGCTAACAACTTCTTTCTGAGGTTCTTGGGTACGATGGTTTTTTCTGCAGGTACTGAGTGAGTAGCTGCCAAAATAACCCTTTCTGAGTCAATGATGTATTGTGGTTCCTCTGGAATGACCTCTGAGAGGAATGAGCGAGACAGGGCATCTGCTCTGATATTCTTATCTCCAGGACAGTATTTTAGCACAAAGTTGAATCTGTTGAAAAACAGAGACCATCTCGCTTGTCTATGATTTACGCTCTGTGCGTGGCGGAGTACTCCAGATTCTTATGGTCTGTAAAGACAGTGACTTGATGTTGCGCTCCTTCGAGCCAAGGGCACCATTCTTCAAAATTCATCTTTATAGCCAGGAGCTGTTTATCTCCTATTCCGTAATTTTTCTCTGCTGGGGAGAAGCGATGGGAGAAGAATGAGCATGGTTGTGGAACCTTTGAATCACCGGCCTTGCTTAGTATGGCTCCTACGCCAACGTCAGAGGCATTGACCTCTACGATGAAGGGCTTTGTGGGATCTGGGTGTCGGAGACACAGCTTGCTCGAAAAGGCATCTTTTAATTTCTGGAAATCAGCTATCGCCTCCGGCGACCAATTTGCAACATTAGCACCTTTCTTCGTCATAGCTGTAAGTGGAACTGTAAGTGAGGAGAGTTCTTGATGAAAGTCCTGTAATAGTTGGTGAAACCTAAGAAACATCTGAGAGCCTTTAGACTGGTGGGTTGTGCCCATTTCTTAATGCTCTCCAGCTTCTGTGGATCCATTTGAAAGCCTTGATTGGAAACGATGTAGCCCAGAAAAGGCACTGATTCCTTGTGGAATTCGCACTTGGATAGCTTGGCATATAGATGATTCTCACGGAGTCTTTGCAACTCATTTGACATCCTCCATATGAGTGGTTATGTCTTGAGAGAATATCAAGATGTCATCTAGGTAGATAACGACACGTTTATAGAGGAGATCCCGGAAAATGTCGTTCATTAAATTTTGAAAGACAGCCGGGGCATTGCACAGGCCGAAGGGCATCACTAAATATTCAAAGTGTCCGTCCCAGGTGTTGAAGGCCGTCTTCCACTCATCACCAGCGCGAATGCGAAGTAAGTTGTCGGCTCCTTTCAGATCAAGCTTGGAGAATATCTTGGCTCCCTGTAGTCTGTCGAATAGCTCTGAGATGAGAAGCAGGGGATAACGATCCTTCACTGTTATCTCGTTGAGACCCCTGCAATCTATACATGGACGCAATGTTCCATTCTTCTTCCTCACAAAGAAGAAAGCTGCGCCAGCAGGAGACTTGGAGGGTCTTATGAAGCCTTTTTGGAGGTTTTCCTGAATATATTCAGACATGGCTTTGTTCTCTGCCATGGAGAGGGGGTAGACCCGTCCCTTGGGTGGTTCAGTGTTAGGCTTCAGATTAATAGCGCAGTCATAGGGTCTGTAAGGTGGTAGTACATCTGCAGCTTCTTTTGAAAAGACATCTTGGAATGATGCATATTGAGGTGGCAACCCCGGCATTACTGGGGTGGTTGGCATGCAAGGTACAGGAGCAACCTCCATCAGGCATTTACCATGGCAGTCTGGAATCCATCGTGAAAGTTCCAAAAGCCCAATTGAATTGAGGCATATGCTGCTGCAGTCACGGTAATCCCAGTACTATAGGGTGCATGGCCTTCTCTAAAACAAAGCAGGAGATATTTTCAGAATGGAGAGCACCAGTTCGTAGACATACTGGTTCGGTGAGTTTGGTTACTTCACCCGGTAAGGGCTCTCCATGAATGGAAGACAGAAGTAGTGGAGACTTCATAGTGGTAGTGGGGATCCATAGGTGCTCCACTAATCGTTGTAGAATGAAATTGCCTCCTGCCCCTGAGTCCACCAGGGCACAGGGCAAGAGTCTGATACTCTAAGGTCCGCAGATCAAGGATAAAGGAAGAGAGAGCGGAGGAGAAGGAGCAGTAAAACCTAAGAAGAGTCCTCCTGCAGGACTTAGGTCTGCCAGTTTCCCAGACTCATAGGGCATGTTTGAACAGCATGGCCAGCTTGTTCACAGTACATGCACAGCCCCAATTTCTTCCATGTTCTTCTCTCTTTGGATGTCAGATGGCTGCGGCCTAATTGCATTGGTTCTTCTTCGCCAGCAACTGGGACCGAGGGAACAGGCCTGGGTATGGACTTAACTCGTGCTTCACCCTGAAAAGGTTTTCTGGGAGTCTTGGTCTCTTGAACCTTGTCACGAAGTCAGCGATCAATCCTTGTTGCCAACTTCACTAGTTCAGCCATGGTCTCAGGCATCTCACGAGCGCCGAGCTCGTCCTTCAGACGAGAGTTCAGTCCTTCAAAGAAGAGGGTCCTCAGGCATTTCAGGTCCCAATATAATTCAGGTGCCAGTGTCTTCATTTCGATAGCAAAGTCAGCTAATGGTTTATTCCCTTGCTTCAGGTGAACCAAGGAAGATTCTGCAGTGGTATGCCGGGCAGGGTCATTGAAAACTGATTTAAACAGTTCGAGGAATCTTTCAAGGTCATGAAGAATCGGATCCTCGCGCTCCCACAGCAAAGAGGCCCAAGACAGTGCTCTTCCATCTAGATAAGACAAGATATAGGTGGTCTTGGCATAGGCTGTGGGAAAATGGCTGGGTTGCAGGGAAAAGTGGTTCTTGAAACCTCTGCATCTCCAAACTTCCCCCGAGAAGCGGGTAGGAGCAGATAGAGGGTCAGTACTCTTGACCATCACTTCAGGCGGTGTAGCTTCTTTACCTGTGGTGGTAGGTAAGTTCATCTGTGTGTGCAGTAGGTTGAATGCAGCGGTCAAACCTTCCAGCGCATGCTGCTGTTCGGAGCGCTTAAGGGGTTACGCGCCGATAACCATGGCACCACCGGAAACAGATAAAGGCTCAAGGCCTCTGCCCAGCATGCCATATCAGAGCCGCACAAAGTGAGGAGGCCAACGCCCTGTGCGCTCAGTGCGAGGAGGCCCTGGGTTATCCAGCCCAGGGCCAGTCCCACCCAGGGCCGAGTAATAGCTCTTCAGTGGGTACCCTGGACCTAGCAAATCCCAATGGGACACCCCCGCAGACGGGGACCCCCAGGGACCCAGCGCCGCTTGGCTTGGATCCAGCATCTATCTCATGGGTGGAGTTCTTCAAATGGCTACATACCTTTATTCACATGCAAACGAACCTCTGGCTGATCAGCCACATTTGCCGCCAGAAGAACTGTATGCCCTAGGCCCCTCGAGGCCTAGACAAAGGTTTCCCCTGCCCAGAAGCCCCACCTGTGGGGACACGGACTACTCTGAAGAGGAAGCAGAGCCCCTAGAAGAGGGGGAACTCCCCCCGGGGACAGAGCCTCACCGAACCATGAGACGCTTCTTTACCAAGGACGCTCTCCCTGACCTGGTCACTCACAGCCTGAAGGAGCTCGCTATCCTGGGCCCAGGTGCTTCGGGGGAGCCTAAGCTGAATCCCCTGCTAGAGGGCCTCTGCCAGACCTCTCGCCATTTCCCTCTGTTACAAGCCGTCCAGCAGCTAATTGACCTGGAATGGAATGCTCCAGAGTCCACATTCAAAGGGGGACGAGCTATGGCAGCCATGTACCCCCTGGACCCGGCGGCCAAAGACCTCCTGACATGCCCAAAAGTTGATGCCATGGTCTGTGCGGTCTCGAAGCGCACTACTATGCCGGTGGAGGGAGGAGCAGCGCTCAAAGATGAACATGACCGACGTCTGGAATCCATCCTTAAACAGTCTTTTGACGTAGCCGCTATGTCCCTACAAATAGCGACCTGCTGCACCGTAGTGACACATGCCTGCTTATCTCAGACCAGGAGCAACACCCCTGGAGAAGTCATGGAACCAGCAGTATCATTCCTTATGGACGCTGCTTCCAATCTGGTGCGTACGGCGGCCAGAGGAGTGTCATCTACGGTGGCTGCCAGGAGACATCTCTGGCTCCGAAGCTGGTCAGCTGACGCATCTTCCAAAAGTCGCCTCACAAGGGTGCCCTTCAAAGGATCCCTCCTGTTCGGCAGCGAGCTAGAGAAGCTGGCTGACAAATGGGGCGAGTCCCCATTGCCGCGCCTACCAGAGGACAGGACTAAGAGAAACCAGCGACCCTTCCCCCGATCTTCCAGGGGCAGAAGCTCTCAACGCTTCAATCCATACAGAAGCAACTATCAAGCGCCCTGACCTACGAGCAGGAACCAGTCCTTTTGGAACAAGCACAACAAGAGGGGAACCAGTTCGGGTGCAGGCCCCAGCCGTACCCCACAATGAGATTCAGCCGACCCATCCAAGGGACGAAGCCATAGGGGGCAGACTAGCCCTATTCTACCACAGATGGGTCAAGATAACTTCGGACAAGTGGGTCCTAGCCATCATTCGGGAGGGGTACTACCTGGATTTCCTGCAAACCCCTCCGGACAAGTTCATGGAATCCCCCTGCCATGACCTCTCCAAGATGGCAGCAGTGAAAGCTACACTAACCAGGCTACTGGCCCTCAAGGCCATCAGCCCAGTGCCTCCACAAGAAATAAATACTGAGCATTATTCCATTTATTTTATCGTCCCCAAGAAAGAGGGGACATTCAGGCCCATCCTGGACCTCAAGTCGGTCAACTGCCACCTAAGGATTCCCCGCTTCCGCATGGAAACCCTACGCTCCGTAATAAGGGCGATACAACCGGGAGAGGTTCTCACATCCCTGGATCTTTCGGAGGCCTACCTACACATCCCAATTCATCAGGAACACCAGCGTTATCTATGCTTCAAAATCCTGGACTGTCACTACCAGTTCCGGGCACTACCCTTCGGGTTAGCCACAGCACCCTGGACCTTCACCAAGATCATAGTGGTGGTGGCGGCAACACTGAGGAAGGAAGGAGTCCTCGTACATCCTTACCTAGACGACTGGCTGATCAGGGCAAAATCCCCAGAGGAAAGCCGCCAAGCAACCAACAGAGTCAAAACTCTACTGGAGAGCCTAGGTTGGGTGGTAAATACAAACAAAAGTTGTCTATAGCCCTCACAGTCTCTAGAATACTTAGGAGTCCGATTCGACACCAAAGGAGACAAGGTCAACTTGACTCCCACAAGGAGATCAAAACTTTGGAACCGGTTACAAATCCTACTGAGCGAACCTCGTCCCACAGCATGGGATTACCTGTAAGTCCTCGGTCTGATGGCATCCACACTGGAAGTAGTGCCATGGGCACGAGCTCACATGAGACCCCTGCAGCGCTCACTTCTATCACGATGGAATCCACTATCTCAGAATTACGCTGTACGTCTATCACTCCCAGGCAGAGTCCGGACCCAGCTACGGTGGTGGCTGCAGGTCAGCCACCTGAGCTGGGGAACAAGGCTATCCTCCCCAACCTGGACCCTGCTCACCACAGATGCCAGCCTAGGAGGATGGGGAGCACACTGCGAGGAGTTAACCGCCCAAGGGCAGTGGAATGCAGAAGATGCGGAATGGAACATCAACCGCCTAGAAGCGCGGGCAGTCAGACTAGCCTGTCTACGATTTGCTCACAGACTCCGAGACAAAGCAATCAGAGTAATGTCGGACAACGCCACAAAAGTGGCCTACATCAACCAACAGGGGGGAACCAGAAGCCAGCAGGTGTCTCTGGAAATAGAACCCCTAATAGCGTGGGCGGAAGTAAACCTCCAGGAGATCTCAGCCACATCACCGGGAAAGACAACATCACGGCAGACTACCTCAACAGGGAAAGTCTAGACCCAGGAGAGAATGGAAGCTGTCGTCCACAGCATTCCAACTGATAGTGAAACGGTGGGGACATCGGACATGGACCTTCTGGCAAACTGGTCCAATGCCCAAGTACCCAGGTACTTCAGCCGCAGGTGGGAACTTCAGTCCCAGGGGATCGATGCCTTGGTACAGACCTGGCCACAGGGGACCCTATTATACGCCTTCCCGCTGTGGCCCCTATTGGGCGCAATCATTCACAAGATACAACTACACAGGGGACTACTTCTTCTAGTGGCCCCGGACTGGCCAAGAAGACCGTGGTACACAGACATGAGAAGACTACTGGCAGGGAACCCCCTACCACTGCCTCCACACAGAGACCTGCTCCAACAAGGAACGATCCTCCACGAGGATCCAGCTCAATTCTCTCTTACGGCCTGGCCATTGAGAGGGCCCCGCCTGAGAAAGAGCGGATACTCGGGGGCTGTAATCGACACCCTACTCCGAGCACCCAAGTTCTCCACATCCTTAACGTACATAAGGATTTGGAGAGTATTTGAAGCCTGGTGCGAAGACCACGACATCAAGCCATGCTCAAGTAAAATTCCCATGATCCTATAATTCTTACAGAATGGGCTACAGAAAGGGCTGTCCCTCAACTCTATCAAGGTACAGGTGGCCGCATTGGCATGCTACGGCTCCAAGAGCGAGGGCGACAGCATAGCTTCTCACCCGGACGTGTCACGCTTCTTGAAAGGAGTCAAGCACATACGCCCACCACTAAAGTGGCCGGTACCTCTTTGGAATCTCAACCTGGTCCTGGATTTTCTAGCAGGAACCTCTTTCAGGCACCTCTGAGGGCTGTCCCTCCGCCTGGTAACGTTAAAGACAGCATTCCTGCTGGCGATTTGTTCAGCCCACCGCATTTCAGAACTACAAGCATTGTCCTGCCGTGAACCGGTCCTCAGGCTCACTCCAGGAGCCATACAGCTACACACGGTCCCTTCGTTCCTTCCCAAAGTGGTATCACACTTCCACCTTAACCAAACCATCTTGCTACCATCGCCGGATGACTTGAAGAGTTCGGAAGAAGCTCGGAGTCTACGCCACCTCAACATCGGCAGACTCCTATCCAGATATCTGGAAATGTCGGAACCCATACGAAAAACAGACCACCTTTTCATCCATCACAGTGGGAAGAGACAAGGGGAAGCGGCCTCGTGGGCAGCCATAGCCCGCTGGATCAAGGAAGTCATCAAGGCGGCCTACGTAGAAGCAGGCAAACTACCGCTTCTACATGTCAAGCCCAATCTACCAGAGCCCAGGCAGTATCCTGGGCAGAAACCAGAATGCTGTCACCAGCCGAGATTTGCAAATCGGCGACATGGTCCTCCATCCACACCTTCTCCAGATTTTACCGCCTGGATGTTCAGGCTCGGGAGGACATGGCATTTGCAAGGGCAGTACTAAGTGGGTCATGGGCAGCCTCCCACCCAGTTCGGGAGTAGCTTTTATACATCCCATTGGTCCTGAATCCATCTGCTACACGCTAGGAAATGGAGAAATTACTTACCTGATAATTTCGTTTTCCTTAGTGTAGACAGATGGACTCAGCATCCCACCCTTGACTGCCGTTACACATGGAATTCGACTGATCAAGGGTAAGCCATGTTTTCAGTCACTTAGGAATACCACCCTGCCGGGTGTCGTTGCTTTCCAGTTGAGTACACTGGCGGTCTCCAGCTATAGTCAATTCAACCAGTTCAAGTTAATCAAGTTAACCAAGTTATAAAGTTTAGCCAAGTTATGAAGTTATCCAAGTTAATTAAATTAGTCAGTCACACATATATCCACAATGCTTTTCAAGGAGAATACTGAAGAGCTGCACTTCCTGCAGGGGTATATGTACTAGGGGCTGACGTCAGATTGAAATCTGATCCATCTCCAACTGCTATCAGGAGTACACTGTATCCCATTGGTCCTGAGTCCATCTGTCTACACTAAGGAAAACGAAATTATCAGGTATGTAATTTCTCCATTTAGGGAGGCCTAGCAAGGTAGAATTACAATAATCGATTCCCGTAAACAGCATGACCTGGAGTACATTTCTAAAATTGTAACCAGAGCGTAATGGCCTCAAACGTTTAAGCATCCTTAATTTACAAAAGTCTTCATTAACTTTTTTTGTGATATGGGTCTTTAAATTTATCTCAAAATCTGTGAATAGGCCTAGGTTCCTTGCTACATCTACTAATTTAAAGCTGGTTTCATTATTCAGCATAATTACTTTCTGTTCAATGTTTACATTTTTTCTATCTAAAACCATAAAAATAGACTTTTCCAAATTTAAAATTAGTTTCATTTGGGCTAAGAGTTGGCCAATTATATTTAGATACATCTCAACACTTTTAAAAGTATCTTCTAGACTATGTTCAATTGGAAATAAAATCTGAGTATCATCAGCGTACACAAAATAAATTAGACTAAGACCAGTTAAAAGATGACACAAGGGCAGCAAATAAATATTTATTTATTTAATTTATTTATTTGTTATTTTTATTATACCGAGTTTCATGATAGGAATCACATCAACCCGGTTTACAATTAACAATGTGAGTAAAGGCAGAGAGTAACAAAGTAAAGAACATTAAAATATTAAAATGGGTAGCTGAGAGGGAGGAACCCTGAGGTTCTCCAGTCGCTAATTTTACTTTGTCTAGAGATACTGTCTTTAACTTTTACTGTAAATGTCCTGTTATCTAAAAATGACGTAACCCATTTCAAAGTATTGTTGGTTAGGCCTATTTCCTGTAATCTCATAAGGAGAATCTTGTGGTCTACTGTATCAAAAGCGGCAGAAAGGTCTAACATTACTAGTAAGTAACTTTGGCCTTGATCAAATCCTCTCACTAGGGTGTCAGAAAGGGATAGTAATAATGTCCCGGTACTATGTCATTTTCGAAAACCATGTTGGGAAGGATATAATATCTCGTTATTTTCGAGGTGATCACTTAATTGTTTATTTACTACTTTTTCAATTAGTTTAGCCAAAAAAGCCAAATTTGAAATAGGTCTATAATTCTTAAGATTGGAAGGGTCCAGATCTTTCTGCTTCAGAATGGGTTTGACTATGGCATTTTTTAATATCGAATGTATTCTACCTTTTGTTAAGGACTGATTGACTACTGTTACTAAGTAAGGACTAATAATTTCCGGACACAGTTTTACAGCTGCCGTATTGATTACATCTACATCTGTTCTAGTAATGAAGCAAGTATTACCAGGGGTGGGATGATAATGTTTATTTATTTAGCATGTTTTATATTCTGCAGTTTCCATAACAAGATAGATGCTGAGTATTACAGACATAAAACAATAATAAAAATATTTTAAAAATGCATCTTTTGATGAAAAGGATTGCAGGGGCCTACAATCTTTAAAGTTCTTAAATGTTAGGAAATGTGTAAGAGAATATTGAAAGATGACAAGTGAATTTCTTAATTGATAAGGGGGCAGTCTCAGGAAAAAGGGTAAACAGTGGAGTGCCTCAGGAATCTGTACTTCGACCGGTGCTTTTCAATCTACCTTATAAATGGGCTCTGACCGACGGCCCGCAAATGCGCAGTAGAGAGCAGCTCTACCGCGCATGTGCGGGCCAGCATGTTGGTCAGAGCCGTGCGTGCCCGAAACAAAAAACATGGCGGTGGGGCCGCAGGAGCGGCGGCGGCCGCGAAGCAGGAGCGGGAGGAGGAGCAGAGGTGCCGCGCGCGAGTGACACCCCCCTCCGAGATCTGCCGGCAGGAGAAGCAGCGCCGCGCGCGCGCGCGAGTGACACCCCCCCCCGAGATCTGCCGGCAGGAGCGGCAGGAGAAGCAACGCCGCGCGCGGAAAGCAGCGGTGCCGTGCGCGAGTGACACACACCCCCCCCCCCCGAGATCTGCCGGCAGGAGCGGCAGGAGAAGCAGCGCCGCGCACGCGCGGAAAGCAGCGGTGCCATGCGCGAGTGACACCCCCCCCCCCCCCGAGATCTGCCGGCAGGAGCGGCAGGAGAAGCAGCGCCGCGCGCGGAAAGCAGCGGTGCCGTGCGCGAGTGACACCCCCCCCCCCCCGAGATCTGCCGGCAGGAGAAGCAGCGCCGCGCGCGCGGGAGTGAACCCCCCCCCCCCCCCCCCCCCCCGAGATCTGCCGGCAGGAGCGGGAGGAGAAGGTGGTGAGAGGGAAGGTGAGAGAGAGAGAGAGAGAGGGAGGGAGGTGACAGAGGGAGGTGAGAGGGAGGGAAGGTGAGAGAGAGGGAGGTGAGAGAGGGAGAGGGAGGTGTGAGAGAGAGGGAGGTGAGAGAGAGGGGAAGGGTGGGAAGGGAGGTAAGGGAGGGGGTGGGGGTGAGAGAGTGAAGGGGGAGGGAGTGGGAAGGAAACGGACCGAGCCCGTTGTTACGGGCTTAACGGCTAGTATATTTATAAATGATCAGGAAAGGAATATGACGAGTGAGGTGATCAGATTTGCAGATGATACAAAATTATTCAGAGTAGTTAAATCACAAGCAGACTGTGATACATTGCAGGAGGACCTTGCAAGAATGGAAGATTGGGCATCCAAATGGCAGATGAAATTTAATGTGGATAAGTGCAAGGTGATGCATATAGGGAAAACATAACCCTTGCTGTAGTTACACAATGTTAGGTTCCATATTAGGAGCTACCACCCACGAAAAAGATCTAGGCGTCATAGTGAATAATACTTTAAAATCGTCAGCTCAGTGCGCTGCAGCAGTTAAAAAAGCAAACAGAATGTTGGGAATTATTAGGAAGGGAATGGTTAATAGAACGGAAAATGTCATAATGCCTCTGTATCGCTCCATGGTGAGACCGCACCTTGAATACTGTGTACAATTCTGGTCGCTGCATCTCAAAAAAGATATAGTTGCGATGGAGAAGGTACAGAGAAGGGCAACCAAAATGATAAACAGCTCCCCTATGAGGAAAGACTGAAGAGGTTAGGGATGTTTAGTTTGGGGAAGAGACAACTGAGAGGGGATATTATAGAGGAATACAAAATCATGAAAGGACTTGAACAAGTTAATGGAAATCGGTTATTTATACTTTCAGATAATAGAAGGACCAGGGGGCACTCCATGAAGTTAGCAAGTAGCTCATTTAAAACAAATCAAAGAAAATTATTTTTCACTCAGCGCATAGTTAAGCTCTGGAATTCATTGCCAGAGGATGTGGTTACAGGAATTAGTGTAACTGGGTTTAAAAAAGGTTTGGATAAGTTCCTACAGGAAAAATCCATAAACTCTGTGTTGAGTGCAGGGAATCTCTCTGAGCAGCCTTTACATCTCTCTTCCCCTTCTCTTTCCATTCCACTAACAGCACTCAGAGATGCCCCTCTGTTAACACTGCAGCCATTCTAGATTTTAACTTTGGGGCTGCACCTGTGGGAGTCGAACCCTCCGTGATACTTCTCATGCTGGAAAATCGAGGTCTGGTGCCTGTTACTTGGTAAGTGCTCTAGTATTACCAGGGATGGGATAAAAGGTTGTGAATGTTTTGTGATTGAAGCCCAACGTCCTTGGGCCTCTCACCAGAACGTTTCTAAAGGATCTTTGGACCAGAGACTAGTATGAAATGTGGGAGAAAGCCGTGGTCAATAGCAAACATAAAAACTGATTTGGTTATACATTTCTTTAGTGATCACCAAGTTTCATAGATATGTAATGGCAACCATAAAAAACAAATCTGGTTAATAAATATTCATCGCTAGGGGGTCCAGATAGCCCTGTAGCATTGTGGGGAGCAGTCCAGCCGTGGTTTTGCTCCATGACCTTTATTTCACCTGTGCCTTCCTAGGAACTTCCTTTTGCCCACTGACCAGCAGATTGAACTGGAGTACTGGGCAGAGAGTGGCGAGATTGATCCCAAAGAATTTCAGCAGCTGAGAATCCAGGATAGTAAGCTCTTCACCATTTCCCCGAAAGCAGGCAGCCTGAATCCAGGGCAGCACCAGACCCTGCAGCTCATGTACAGGTACGGTTAATTCTTCTGCGAGTGTCTGTGCTTTGATTGAGACATCTGCAGAATTCAGATGCTCTCTCTTTACTAGAAAGGGCCTGTTTTAGGTACTCTAAGGTACTCTTAGGTACTCTTTGTTTTCCACCAAATTTCCTTTTTCAAGCCTCCAAATCCTGGCAAGTGTGGGTGAGATCCAAGGCTAGTTAGTGCCCTGGATGCTGCAATTATAATTTTGCCACCTATGCCTGCACCATACATTGCCTTTCAGAATAAACTGAGTGCAGATCCCCTTAATCATGTGAGATCCGTATTCAGAGACACAGATAGCTTTTCCTGTTAATGTTACTTGGATATTCAGTGCCACTTATTCTGGTAAAAAAGAAGCTGAGTTATTTGGGCATCTTCAGGACAGCGATTTGTCCAACTAGAGTTACCCAGGTAGCACTGAGTATCAGCACTGCCCAGACAAAGCAAAGCCATGCTCTGGGAACAGCCCCAGCACTGGATACATTTTGTGCAGGCAGCTGGGGAATGGGGAAGAATTTCAAACCATGAGGTTTCTCCAGCTGACTCTAGAAGTTAGTCAGACAAACTCTCTGGACACTGAATCTTTTCTTTCCCTGTACGTACCCAGATCAGTCCAGACTCCTGGACTGCCAGCATCCCTGCCAGCAGATGGAGACAGAAAGTTAAACTGACACTGCTTCATATACCCTGGTGCCACTTGCAGTTCCTCAGTATTTCTCTGTCTCCAGCAGATGGTGGCTGGTGCATAAACCGGCAGTTCTTTAACCTGCCAAGTGCTTTTATCTTTTTCTTGTGAGCCTTCCTCCCAGGGGTTGGGGTCTGTGCAGAGAGCAAAGACAACAGCTGACAGGCATCAACGTTCTGCTTCACAGCTCAAACCTGGGGACAAAGTGTGGCTGAGCACTTGCAATATATGACTTCGGGTACCCTCCATGAGGCTGACATCCTGTTATAGTGGCCCCTTCTCCATCCTCCGGATTACTCCAGTCACTTATCTGCTCCACCTCCCTACATCATTGAGAATCCACAATATCTTTCATGTTTCCCTGCTGAAACCAGTGATCTTGTCTTGGCCAACCCGGAGATTTCCCGATCCACAAAGGGTCTCCACTGATGAGGTTGACCCAGTTGTCCTGTCGCTCATTTACAAAGGCCTGCAGGAAAGTCTTTAATGTACGATTCGTTTGTTCCGCTTGGCCATTGGCCTGTGGGTGGTAGGCCGTGGTGAAATCTAATTTGATATTAAACTTGCAACAAAGGGATTGCCAGTACTTATTGGACCCCTTGGTTGGTGACATTGTGACCGGGTAGCCCGTGAAGGCAGAAAATATGAGAAGTGAACAGCTTTCCTAACTCTGGTGCGGATGAAAGTGCCGGAAGGGCGACAAAATGAGCCATCCTGGAAAAGCGGTGGGTGATGACCCAAATTACATGGTTGCCACTAGAAGAGGGGAGATATACCACAAAATCATTAGATATGTGGGTCCAGGGTTCCTTGGGGCCAGCAGCAGCTGTAACAGCCCCCACTGTCGTCCCTCCAAAGGCTTTTGTCGAGCACAAGTGGAACATGAGTCCACATAGGCCTTCACATCCTTGTCTATCAATGGCTACCAACAGTATTGCTTGAGTAGAGAAAGAGTCATAAGTACATAAGAACATGCCATACTGGGTCAGACCAAGGGTCCATCAAGCCCAGCATCCTGTTTCCAACAGTGGCCAATCCAGGCCATAAGAACCTGGCAAGTACCCAAAAACTAAGTCTATTCCATGTTACCGTTGCTAGTAATAGCAGTGGTATATTTTCTAAGTCAACTTAATTAATAGCAGGTAATGAACTTCTCCTCCAAGAACTTATCCAATCCTTTATTAAGCACAGCTATACTAACTGCACTAACCACATCCTTTGGCAACAAATTCCAGAGTTTAATTGTGCATTGAGTAAAAAAGAACTTTCTCTGATTGGTTTTAAATGTGCCACATGCTAACTTCATGGAGTGCCCCCTAGTCTTTCTATTATCCGAAAGAGTAAATAACCGATTCACATCTACCCATTCTAGACCTCTCATGATTTTAAACACCTCTATCATATCCCCCCCTCAGCCATCTCTTCTCCAAGCTGAAAAGTCCTAACCTCTTTATTCTTTCCTCATACGGGAGCTGTTCCATTCCCCTTATCATTTTGGTAGCCCTTCTCTGTACCTTCTCCATCGCAATTATATCTTTTTTGAGATGTGGCGACCAGGGTGACCTGCAACTTTGGAGTCATGAGCCCACTCTAGCACTCATTTTCGGAGTCGGGTCGGGACCACAGTCTTTCCTGGAGGAACTATCTGGGAGGCAGTCAGCAGGATACATGCCAGGTCAATGGTATAGCCGGGAGGGTCTGGGTTATCTTCAGGCTCAAAAGACCGAGAGAGGGCATCGGCTCTGATGTTCTTGGCGGCTGGGCTATACTTCACCACAAAATCGAAGCGGCTAAAAAACAGGGACCAGCGAGTTTGGTGGACATTTAGACGCTAAGCATGGCGAAGGTGCTCCAAATTCTTGTGGTCGGTATAGACAGTGATGGTATGCTGTGCCCCCTCCAACCACTGTCGCCATTCCTCGAAGGCTAGTCTTATAGCTAGGAGCTCCTTATCCCCGATGCCATAATTTCTCTCCGCTGGAGAGAACTGTCAGTCCTTCAGGAAGTGAGCTGACCCAAAACTGCCCTGACTGCGATGGAGGAGGCGTCGACCTCCAGGATGAAGGGGCGCATAGGATCTGGGTGATGGAGGCAGGGTTCACGGATAAAAGCCTGCTTCAGGTTGGTAAAAACATCTATCGCTTCTGCAGACCACTCTCTAGTATTGGCTTTTGTCTAGCGGCTTGGCTTTTGAGAGGAGGCATTTGAGGCGAAGAGGATACCCAGAGGTGGTTATCACTACCCTACTGCAAGTGAGAAGGAAGTCGACTTCGTTGTCGTATGTCTGAGTCTTGAAGGTGTTTGAGTCATGGTGTATGGTGAAAGGAGTACAGGCATTGCGGTCTTTGTTGTCTCACATTTTGTTAGTCCTTCAGGAAGGTTTGGTCAAATACCTAGCTTTCAACTCTCTTAGAGTCCAGGTGGTGGCCTTGGCTTGCTTAAGAGGAAAAGTTGATGGGTACCATTTGTCCACTTATCTCAACGTGGTCAGATTTATCCGAGGGGTCAAAAATTTGCACCCTCCAGTGAGAAGAGTTTGTCCCTCCTGGAACCTTAATCTTGTTATCCGAAGTTTGTGTGAGTCTCCTTTTGAACTTATTTATTTATTTGTTTGTTTTTTATATACCGAAGTATTAGTGTTGGCCTTCACTCCGGTTTACATTTGAACAATATTATACATAAGAACTCAGAAACATTGTACATAAAAATCATGAGAGGATTGTGGTAACAGAGAATATTAGAATCAGGGGATAGATGTAACAAGAGATAACAAACCTAACAGGAAACGACACATTAACAAAGGGATAAAACTGATAATTTGGAGGAGAAACAGTTGTTCTAGCAAGGTGAGCGAGGTGACTAGAGTCACATGACTGGAAAGGGGGCATAGGCTGGGATTGTATGGTAGATAGAAGGGGGACATAGGGGAGTTTGTTCAGTGGGGGGGGGAGGGGGCTGTGGAGGGAAGAAAGGGGGATTGTGCTGTGCAGTGGTTAGTTTAGCCTATCCCATCCTTGAAGGCTTGTTTGAAAAGCCATGTTTTGAGCAGTTTTTTTGAAAGATATGGTATTTCTTTCAGGTCTTAGATATGTTGGAAGGGAGTTCCAAAGGTGTGGACCAGCTATTGAGAATGCTCTTTTCCTGGTTGTGGTGAGTTTGGCAGTGGTTGCTGGTGGGATTTCTAGACAAGCTTTGTTTGTTGATCTGGTGGTACGTTGAGAGTGTTGTCTTTTGATTAGGGTGTTAATGCTGTCGTAGTCATCGTGGTGAGTTGAGTTGTGTATGATTGCTAGTTTTGTATTCAATTCTTTGTTCTATTGGGAGCCAGTGTAGCTCTTTTAGGATAGGAGAGATGTGGTCTGATCTTTTGTGACCTGTGAGGATTCTGGCTGTGGCGTTTGTAGTATTTGAGGAGGGTGAAGAGTTGATTTGGGGAGTCCTATCATGAGCGAATTGCAGTAGTCGATGCTTGAGAAAATCAGGGCTTGTAGGATGGTTCTGAAGTCTGAATGGTTTAGCAATGGTTTTAGGTGCTTGAGAATTGATAGCTTATGGAAACCTTCTCTTATTTTCAAGGAGATGTGCTTTTTAAGGTTGAGCTGTGGGTCAATCCATGTTCCCAGATCTTTAACGTTTTCTTTTAATTTGATGAGGTTGTTGTCGATGGTAATGGAGTGGTTATGATGATCTCCTGTGTTGGTTCTTTCAATTAGCATACATTCAGTTTTTTCTGTGTTGATGCATAGTTTCAGTTGGTTTAATAGGATTTTAATTTTGTTAATGGTTGTAGCTGCGAGATGTAGTGGGATAGGTGGCGATGTCCTTTCGTGGATTGCAAACTGGCTAAAAGACAGGAAACAGAGAGTAGGATTAAATGGACAATTTTCACAGTGGAAGGGAGTGGACAGTGGAGTGCCTCAGGGATCTGAATTAGGACCCTTACTTTTCAATATATTTATAAATGATCTGGAAAGAAATACGACGAGTGAGATAATCAAATTTGCAGATGACACAAAATTGTTCAGAGTAGTTAAATCACAAGCAGATTGTGATAAATTGCAGGAAGACCTTGTGAGACTGGAAAATTGGGCATCCAAATGGCAGATGAAATTTAATGTGGATAAGTGCAAGGTGATGCATATAGGGAAAAATAACCCATGCTATAATTACACAATGTTGGGTTCCATATTAGGTGCTACAACCCAAGAAAGAGATCTAGGTGTCATAGTGGATAACACATTGAAATCATCGGTTCAGTGTGCTGCGGAAGTCAAAAAAGCAAACAGAATGTTGGGAATTATTAGAAAGGGAATGGTGAATAAAACGGAAAATGTCATAATGCCTCTATATCGCTCCATGGTGAGACCGCACCTTGAATACTATGTACAATTCTGGTCGCCGCATCTCAAAAAAGATATAATTGCGATGGAGAAGGTACAGAGAAGGGCTACCAAAATGATAAGGGGAATGGAACAGCTCCCCTATGAGGAAAGACTAAAGAGGTTAGGACTTTTCAGCTTGGAGAAGAGACGACTGAGGGGGGATATGATAGAGATGTTTAAAATCATGAGAGGTCTAGAACGGGTAGATGTGAATCGATTATTTACTCTTTCGGATAGTAGAAAGACTAGGGGACACTCCATGAAGTTAGCATGGGGCACATTTAAAACTAATCGGAGAAAGTTCTTTTTTACTCAACGCACAATTAAACTCTGGAATTTGTTGCCAGAGGATGTGGTTAGTGCAGTTAGTATAGCTGTGTTTAAAAAAGGATTGGATAAGTTCTTGGAGGAGAAGTCCATTATCTGCTATTAAGTTCACATAGGGGTAGATTTTTTAAAAAAGCGCGTTCGCGTACTTTTGTTCACGCACCAGGCGCAAACAGAAGTATGCTGGATTTTATAAGATACACGCGTAGCCGCGCGTATCTTCTAAAATCCTGGATCGGCGCGTGCAAGGCTGCCGATTTTGGGCAGCCGGCGTGCGCCGAGCCGCGCAGCCTGTTTCCATTCCCTCTGAGGCCGCTCCGAAATCGGAGCGGCCTCGGAGGGAACTCTCTTTCGCCCTCCCCTCACCATCCCCTCCCTTCCTCTACCTAACCCACCCCCCCGGCCCTATCTAAACCCCCCCCTACCTTTATCCATGGATTTACGCCTCCCAGAGCGAGACGTAAATCCACGCGCGCCAGCGGGCTGCTGGCGCGCCGAGACCCGACCCAGGGGCGGTTCCGGAGGGCGCGGCCACGCCCCCGGAATGCCCCGGGCTGGCACCACGCCCCCGTTCCCGCCCCCGAAATGCCTCGCCCCACCCCCAAAACGCTGCGTCGATCAGCCCCGCCCCCAACACGCCCCCCGACACACCCCCTTCCAAAAACCCCGGGACCTACGCGCGTCCCAGGGTTCTGCGCGCGCCGGCGGCTTATGGAAAATAGGCGCGCCGGCGCGCAAGGCCCTGCTCCCGTAAATCCGGGCGGATTTACGCGAGCAGGGCTTTTAAAATCCGTCCCTTAGAGAATAGCCACTGCCATTAGCAATGGTAACATGGAATAGACTTAGTTTTTGGGTACTTGCCAGGTTCTTATGGCCTGGATTGGCCACTGTTGGAAACAGGATGCTGGGCTTGATGGACCCTTGGTGTGACCCAGTATAGCATTTTCTTATGTTCTTATGTTCTTATGTTCTTCTTAGTGCGTTCTCGATGGTGTTTGTGACTGGGATGAGGAGCTGTATGTCATCGGCATACAGGAAGTAAGTGACACTGAGACTGGATAGAAGTTGGCAAAGGGATAATAGGGATAATAGGGTACTTGCCAGGTTCTTATGGCCTGGATTGGCCACTGTTGGAAACAGGATGCTGGGCTTGATGGACCCTTGGTCTGACCCAGTATGGCATTTTCTTATGTTCTTATGTTCTTACGTTGAAAAGGATTGCTGATAGCAAGGAGCCTTGAGGGACTCCAGTTTCAAGTGGGATGGCTTCGGAGGTGTGGTTGTTGAAATTTACCTTGTATGTTCTGTTTTGGAGGAAAGAAGTGAACCATTCTAGGGTTTTTCCAGTTAGACCGATTTCAGATAGTCTGATTAGACTATTGTGTTCGACTGTGTCGAAGGCGGCCGAGAGATTGAGAAGGATGAGGATGTATCGTTGTCTGTGGTCAAATCCTCTTAGGATGGTGTTTATGTTAATGAGTAATGTTTCGGGACTGTGATTTTTTCTAAAGCGGTGTTGGGTGGGGTATAATATTTTGTTTGTGTCGAGATGATTGTTCAGTTGTTTGAGGGCGGCCTTTTCAGTAAGCTTGGCGAGGAACGAGAGGTTTGATATAGGGTGGTAGTTGCTTAGGTCACTGGGGTCGAGGTTCTTTTTTTTTAAGATGGGTTTTGTGGTGGCGATTTTTAGTTTGTCTGGTAGTACTCCTTCTTCAGGTGATTTGTTTATAATAGCTGTGATGGTTGGGGAGATAGTTTGGGAGATTTCTTTGAGCGAATGTGTTGGTATGGTGTCAAGATCGTGACGGGCTGGGTTTAATGTCTTGATTAGCTTCTCCGTTTCAGTGATTGATATAAATTCAAAATTGGTCCAGGGTGTGATGTCTTTGCAGACCAGTTGAGGGTTGTTGCTTGTGGTCTTAGTTATTTTTTTGGATATTTTGCTGATTTTGTTTTTGAAGAACATTGCGAGTTCTTGGCTTAGGTTTTTGTTGGGGAGGGAGTTGTTGTTGTTGTTATTCGCTGCAATTAGGTTGTTTACTAGGTTGAAGAGGGATTTGGGGTTGTTTAAGGAATTTGAGATTTTTTTGCTGTAGTATTCTCTCTTTGATTTGTTTATCAGGCTTTTATAGAGGGCAAGGTGGGTACGGTATCTTTCCAGGGTTAGTGGACATTTGTTTTTTTCGCCATTCTTTTTCTTTCCGTCTTAGGGTGGCTTTTGTCTCCTTTAGTTGTATGTTGAACCAGGGGTTGTTGTTTTGTCTTTTTGATTTGATTATTTTGGTTCTTTCCGGGTTTATGGTGTTGGCTGTTTCGGTGGTGATTTGATGCCATGATTGGGTGGCATTATTTATATTGGAGAGATCTATGTTCGACAGTTGTTTTTCCAGTTCGAGTTGGAGTAGGTTGGGTGAGAAAGGAGGTCTGTACCTGAATGATAGTGATTTGTTGGTTTCATTCTTGTTGATGACATCAGTTTGGGTCGTGCATTGGAGGAGAAGGTGGTCTGACCATGGGACTTCGGAGTAGGATACAGTTGGGTTTGAAAAGAAGTTGTCATTAGTGAAAATCAAGTCTAGGGTGTGTCCTGCTTTGTGTGTTGGGTCGTTAACGAGTTGAGTGAATTGGAGGGTGGTAAGGACGTCCATCAGTGTTTGGCATGATTGGGAAAGTGGGGAGATGTCAGTGTGGAGGTTAAAGTCTCCTAGGATAATTGTTGGTGTTTTGTTGTTGATATTTGAAATGAAGAATTCAATGAGTGGTGAAATGTCTTTGTCCAGTAGTTTGGGGGGGCAGTAAATTAGATAGATTTGGAGGTTGTTGGAGTCGAACAGTGCTAATTCGAATTGTTGGGAGAGCGTGGGGGATTTGTTTTATGTTGAAGTGTTTTTTTATGATTAGCAATAAACCACCTCCTTTTCGCGATTTCCTTGGTATTGAGAATAGGTTGGAGGTGTTGTTGGGAATTTGGGTTGTTAGTACATGGTCGGTATCTTTGAACCATTTTTCTGTCACTGCGATGAAGTCTGGGTTTTGATCTTGGAGGATGTCTGAGATGAGAGAGTTTCTTTGTGAGGGCTTGCGCATTTATGAGGAAGAAGGTTAGGTAGAACAAGCTTTTGAGTGGCTTGGTGAGGGGGATCTTTGTAAGGTGCCGTTGGCATTCTTTTGGTGGGTTAGTTGGGGTGGAGTGCATTTTGGGAACTGAATGTGATTATTCAGGGGGTGCGGTATTATTGCAGGGGGGTCAGAGAGGGGATGGAAGGTAGTGACAAGGGGTCTCTCGGTTTAACGTTCGTTATGGTGCTTGTGGGGAAGATTGGTGGTTTAAGGGCGAGTTAATGGTGAGGTTTGTGTCTGAAGGGGAGCTGCAAGTTTGGTGGGACTTGTTATGCGTGAGGTTCTTTGTAGTAAAGATGTCTCTGTCTTTTTGGGTGGTGAGGCAATTTGATCAAGAAGCTGGTGGTTGGAATCCTGGGTGTGGCGTTAGCTTGGTCTGGAGGTGCTGGATCAGGTCGTAGTATTCTATTATTCCTTTTTTTTTAGGTAGGTCCTAGTAGGGTAGTGAAGATGGGTCGGTGGTTTGATTTTCGTGAATCTCGGTGCTTGGTCTTGGAGGGGCACGCTAACGGGCATGACAAGGGAACTGACAAGGCCCCTTAGTCTCGCGCCTTTGGCGCGCGGTGCCAGAGGCGCGGTTGAGTGGGTTTTAAAGGCCCCTATCAGGTCCCACGTCACCGCCTGGGGGATGACGGTGGGCGGGGTCTTGTTTGGTTGGAGCGGCCTGGGGGGCCTAGGTCCGGCGCACTGGCGCGATGGGGACACGATTGCTGGAGGCTCACCAAGGAGGTGGGTCTGGCGTCCGTGGTGGTAGGTTCCTTCCGGGCTGGTGGGGAGTCCGGGGTTCGGGCCGGTCGCGGGGTCGGTAGTCCTGTGGTGCCAGATCCTACCGTGGAGGTAGGGTAGGGCCGAGGCCTGTAGGGCTCGGGTCGGGCAGTTCCTCTCGGGCGGGTCCGGTGGGTTGAGAGCCCGGACGGGGGACGGCGCTGGTCGAGGGATGTTGCGGCAAAGGGTCCAGTGGCGCGGTTGAGGGGGTTTTAAAGGCCCCTATCAGGTCCCACGTCGCCGCCTGGGGGACTTATCCGCAGGGCAACTCTTAAGGATTTTTTTTTTCAATTCTTTATTTATATATTTCCATAGAAACATAGAAACATAGAAATGACGGCAGAAGAAGACCAAACGGCCCATCCAGTCTGCCCAGCAAGCTTCATACATTTTTTCTCTCATACTTATCTGTTTCTCTTAGCTCTTGGTTCTATTTCCCTTCCACCCCCACCATTAATGTAGAGAGCAGTGATGGAGCTGCATCCAAGTGAAATATCTAGCTTGATTAGTTAGGGGTAGTAGGGGTAGTAACCGCCGCAATAAGCAAGCTACACCCAAGCTACTTATTTGTTTTACCCAGACTATGTTATACAGCCCTTATTGGTTGTTTTTCTTCTCCCCTGCCGTTGAAGCAGGGAGCTATGCTGGATATGCTTGAAGTATCAGTTTATTCTTCTCCCATGCTGTTGAAGCAGAGAGCCATGCTGGATATGCATCGAAAGTGAAGTATCAGGCACATTTGGTTTGGGGTAGTAACCGCCGTAACAAGCCAGCTACTCCCCGCTTTGTGAGTGCGAACCCTTTTTTCTTCTCCCCTGCCGTTGAAGCAGAGAGCTCTGCTGGATGTGTGTAGTATCAGTTTTTCTTCTCCCCTGCCGTTGAAGCAGAGAACTATGCTGTATATGCATAGAAATTGAAGTATCAGGCTTATTTGGTTTGGGGTAGTAACCGCCGTAACAAGCCAGCTACTTCCCTCTTTGTGAGTGCAAATCCTTTATTCCACATTTCCTCTTGCTGTTGAAGCTAGAACGATGTTGGAGTCACAGTAAGCATGTGTACGTTTATTGAATAAGGGTATTGTCTCCAGGCAGTAGCCATCATTCTGGCGAGTCACCCACTCTTCATTGGCGGCCTCTTGACTTTATGGATCCACAGTGTTTATCCCACGCCCCTTTGAAGTCCTTCACAGTTCTGGTCTTCACCACATCCTCCGGAAGGGCATTCCAGGCATCCACCACCCTCTCCGTGAAGAAATACTTCCTGACATTGGTTCTGAATCTTCCTCCCTGGAGCTTCAAATCGTGACCCCTGGTTCTGCTGATTTTTTTCCTATGGAAAAGGTTTGTCGTTGTCTTTGGATCATTAAAACCTTTCAAGTATCTGAAAGTCTGTATCATATCGCCTCTGCTCCTCCTTTCCTCCAGGGTGTACATATTTAGATTCTTCAATCTCTCCTCGTACGTCATCCGATGAAGATCCTCCACCTTCCTGGTCGCCCTTCTCTGTACCGCTTCCATCTTGTCTTTGTCTCTTTGTAGATACGGTCTCCAGAACTGAACACAGTACTCCAGGTGAGGCCTCACCAAGGACCTGTACAAGGGAATAATCACTTCCCTTTTCTTACTCGATATTCCTCTCTCTATGCAGCCCAGCATTCTTCTGGCTTTTGCTATAGCCTTGTCGCATTGTTTCGCAGACTTCATATCATTAGACACTATCACCCCAAGATCCCTCTCCTGCTCCGTGCACATCAGCCTTTCCCCCCCCCATCGAATACAGTTCATTCGGATTTCCACTCCCCATATGCATGACTTTGCACTTCTTGGCATTGAATCTCAGCTGCCATATCTTCGACCACTCTTCCAGTTTCCTTAGATCCCGTCTCATTCTCTCCACTCCTTCCGGCGTGTCCACTCTGTTGCAGATTACAAATTCAAGAAATTACAGTCTTGAATGGCAAACATAATGGCTATAGCACAACTTTTACATAGTAAAAAGGAAAAAGAAAAATCTAAGAAAATAATGACGGGGGTGGAAGGGAAATAGAACCATAAGGTTACTAAGGGCCAAGAGTAACAGATAAGTATGAGAAAAAAAACAAGTGTGAAAGCTGCTTGGGCAGACTGGATGGGCCGTTTGGTCTTCGTCTGCCGTCATTTCTATGTTTCTATATAAACAAAAAGGCCAGTTATGTATTAAGTCCTCAATAGGGATCCAATTCCACTACCTCAGGAAAAACAAGTGAAATACAAAGAAATAAGCTAGTGACAACGAGGAGCTCTCATGAACGGTGTTAAGAGGTTTACACATTTTCAAACAATAGGAGAGGAACTAACTGTAGGAGAAAATCTTTCACTTAAGAAAGAGGAAAGCTGTGTAGGGGTAAAGAAAGTATAAGAGGCACTTTGATATCTGATAATATATTTACATGGGAATTTAAGGAAAAAAGCAACCCCCATTTCTAGCACCCTAGGTTTTAAAATAAGAAACTGTTTCCTCTTTCTCTGAGTCTCTCTTGCCAGGTCAGGAAAGATTCGCACATTCATCCCCAGGAAACTTTCTGAGCGTTGATGAAAGAATCTATTAAATATCCATTAGGGATGTGAATCGTTTTTGAACGATTAAAATTATCGTCAGATAATTTTAAAATCGTCCAAAATCGTTAGAGTGCACGATACAATACAAATGCCCACGATTTATCGTCAGGGGCATTTGTATTGTATCGTTAAACAGGGGGCGGGAAAACCGGCACACCAAAAAACCCCTAACACCCACCCCGAACCTTTAAAACAAACCCCCACCCTCCCGAACCCCCCCAAAATGTTTTAAATAACCTGGGGTCCCGGCACGATGATCCCGGCGCGATGTCCCGCTCTCTGGCCACGGCTGCTGTGAAGAGAAATGGCGCCGGTGGCCCTTTGCCCTTATCAAGCTTACCCAGAATAAAAAGTCATCAATCCGTGCCAAAGTAGACCACAATACGCCTACTCCCTTTTTCTCATATTGAGGAACTATGTTTTGTTATACTTCATCTCCTCACCTTGAGGAACCTTGTTTTGGTTACCCTGTCTTTCTTAGCTGCCTGTCGTTACCCTCTCTCCCAGTTTGGACTTCCCTGTTAAAATGTAATTTTCCAAACTTAACCTGTTTACTGTAAACCGACATGATGTCCACAACGAATGCCGATATAAAAAAATGTTTAAATAAATAATAAATAAATTATCATGTGACAGGGCAAAGGTAGCGCCGTCGCCATTTTGATTCCTAGCTCCCGACGTCACGCGTCCAGGAGATCGCTCCCGGACCCCCCGCTGGACCCCCAGGGGCTTTTGGCCAGCTTGGGGAGGCCTCCTGACCCCACAAGGCTTGCCAAAAGTCCAGCGGGGGTCTGGGAACGACCTCTTGCACTCGAGCCGTATTGCAAAATGGCGCCGGCCGTATTGCCGTGCAAAATGGCACCGGCCGTATGGCCGGCGCCATTTTGCAATACGGCTCGAGTGCAAGAGATCGTTCCCGGACCCCCGCTGGACTTTTGGCAAGTCTTGTGGGGGTCAGGAGGCCCCCCCAAGCTGGCCAAAAGTCCCTGGGGGTCCAGCGGGGGTCCGGGAGCGATCTCCTGGACGCGTGACGTCGGGAGCTAGGAATCAAAATGGCGCCGGCGCTACCTTTGCCCTGTCACATGATAAGGGCAAAGGGCCACCGGCGCCATTTCTCTTCACAGCAGTCGTGGCCAGAGAGCGGGACATCGCGCTGGGATCATCGCGCCGGGACCCCAGGTCATTTAAAACATTTTGGGGGGGTTCGGGAGGGTGGGGGTTTGTTTTAAAGATTCGGGGTGGGTGTTAGGGTTTTTTTTTGTTGTGGCCAGAGAATGGGACATCGCGCCGGGATCGCACCAGGACCCTCCCACTGGACCCCAGGTCATTTAAAACATTTTGGGGGGGGTTCGGGGGGGTGGGGGTTTGTTTTACAGGTTCGGGTGGGTGTTAGGGATTTTTGGTGTGGCCAGAGAGCGGGACATCGCACCGGGATCGCGCCGGGACCCTCCCACTGGACCCCAGGTCATTTAAAACATTTTGGGGGGGGGGGTTTGTTTTAAAAGTTCGGGGTGGATGTTAGGGTTTTTTTTGGTGTGCCGGTTTTCCCGCCCTCCCCCGATTTACGATTTTTAACGATTTCAAAACAAAACAAAACACGACGATCCGATTTCCCTCCCCCCCCAGCCAAAATCGATCGTTAAGACGATCGATCACACAATTCACACCTCTAATATCCATTCTTTATCAGACTGTAAAAGAAAAGAGATGATAAGTGTGGCTGGAGTAACCAATTCCCTCTGTGTAGTTTCAAGAATATTTGTAACGTCCAGTTGCAATTCCATAGTTGGGAAAATCTGACCACCACTTTGCTCTTCAATACCCTTTGTGAGAGGTGAAATATAATAAATTCTTGATATGGGAGGAAGCGTCTGCTCCGAGATTTTAAGAATTTCTAATAGGTATTTCCTCCACTTATCTCTCGCTGTAACTAAAGGGTCTTTCGGGAAATTAATAAGACGTATGTTTTTTGTACGAGCCTGATTTTCCATTAACTCTATTTTAAATTGTATCCCTGAATTCTCCTTTATAATAGAATGCTGTATATCTTTTAAAGCAGTAACTTCCTTTTTCAAATTCTCATAGTCTTCCCAGTATCTTGAAATCTCAGTTTCTGTATTTTTCATATGATTCTCCAAGCCATTCAAAGATTTAACAAAGGGCTTTAATTGATTAGAAATGTTTGTGTTTAGTAATTCTAATGCATCCCATATTGTATCAAGGGTGATTTGCACAGGTCTCACCAACTCAGCAAGTTGGAATTCAGTCCCGGAAGTTGTCTCTCTGTTTTGTTGCCAAACTTTAGATGGAAAATTATCTTCTGCACACCCCAAGATGTTAAGGGACTCTGCAGTGAGACTCACATCCAATGCCTGGGTTCCAGCAGCGTCACCTTCCTCCTGCGATCCTGACTCCTGAGGTAGGCCCCAGGATCTGGCCTCGGCCGGATTTGCCAGGGCAACCCGTTCTTCCAGTGACAGAGATGTTTGGTGTTCAGGGGACGCGTCAGGTAGAGCTTCCTCCCAAACGCTCCCCAATGAAACAACTCCCGGAATCTCTGAACCTTGCCGCACATGGGACTCCATCGGGCTCGTAATTGAAGTAGGTGGTTGGGAATCTCGCTCTCTGGCCCTCTGATTCCTGCCAGAGTGAGGCATAACAATAAACAAGTAGGACCGAGGATCAGCTTCAAGTGTGTCTCACCAGCGTGGTCATCTTGGATCCTCCGACTCTTAAGGATTTGACTCTAAAGGTAATTTTCTTGGTAGCCATTTGTTCTGCGAGGAGAATTTCTGAGTTGCAAGCTTTGTCTTGTTGCGATCCATTCCTTCAGATCTCAGAAGCAGGAGTTTCTGTTGAGGGAGTGCTAGGGAGCGGTTCCAATTCTGGGGAATTTGGTGTGCCTTTGGACCACAGCGCGACTGCAGAGTTGCTTCATGGAAGCACCGAGGCAGGCAAGATGTGTCCAAGCATGAGCAGACAGGCTGACCACCGGAGCCCTGACCTCTGCTGAACCTGAACGCACTGGGAGAGACCCAGAAGCTCAATGCTGGTCTCTGAGGTAGCCCTCCGACCACTCAATAGACTTTCAGACCTGCTGCCTGGGAGCGGCAGATGTGACAGGATGGACAGAGGTCGAGGACAGGCGATGGTACTGGAACTTGGGACAAGACATAGGAACTTGGATGAGATGAGGACTCTTGGAACTTGGACGAGATGAGGACTCTTGGAACTTGGACGAGACGAGAATTTGGAGACCTGGATGAGACAAGGATTCAGGAGGTTAGGACGTGGATGGAGATGCAAGATGCTCAGACAAGGAGTCATGATAGTCAGATGAGGATGAAGGCTCAAGATAGTCAGACAGAAGGTACTCCGAAGGCCGGGAACAGGATACAGGACTCAGGATTCAAGACTTGGAACTCGGAACTTGGAACTCGGAACACAGATACAGGAACATTAAAAACAAGGGTCTTCCAGAGGCTTGCACTGCAGACGAGAAGGACATCAGGATGAGGACTGGAACATAGGACATCTGGAACATCAGGACTCGGAACCTGGAACTCGGAACTCAGATACATCAGGAACTTCAGGACTCTGAACTTGGAACTCGGATACATCAGGATCAGGACTGGGAATGTAAGACACTGGTACCCCTGGACACTAGGACATCATGGCATCTGGACATCTAGGACATCTGGACATCAGAGACCTCTGGAGACAAGGACATCAGGGACGTCTGGAGCATGGAACATCAGGTAATTCTGGACTGAAAACAACAGGTTTAGGAACATCCAGAGACTGGAACATCCGGAGACTGGAACATCTGAAGACAAGACGGACGAAGGCGCAGGATATGACGAGAGACCAGGAATTGCAAATGAAGATGAAGGATCAGGAACCATAGATGAAGACAAGGGAATTCCCACGAAGAACAGAGTGCTTTGAAGAAACGAGAAAGGATCATGGAGGTCTCCTGGAACGAAGAGCTGGAACAGAGAATCCAGGAGCTGACTAGCTTTTTATAGGGCTGAAGTGGAGATGCCTCGGGAACGTCATCAGGAGGAGAGCGGCATCAGCATCCGTGCCGCGAGGGAAGGCCCTGACGTTGGCAGTTCCCTGCTGCGAAGATAGAAGATGATGGCAGCTTCCTGCTGTGAGAAGAGGAGCTCCGGAGTGGCCTCCGGGCCGCGGAAGAGGACCTGGATGGCAGCAGCCTCCGGACCATGGAAGAGGAGAGGCGGCAGCAGCCTCCTGGCCGCGAAAGGAATGGCGCTGGAGGCAGCCTACAGGTCGCACAGGGAGGAGCTTCAGTGGCGGCCTCTGGGCCGCGAAGAGCAGGCAGAGGTGGCGCTGAGCCGCAAAGGAGGCAGCGAGGATGGCGGTGGCCTCCCAGCTGCAGGAAGAATGTTGGTGGTGTCGGTGGCGGCAGCAGCAATGGTGGCGGCCTCCAAGCCGCGAGGAGAGCAGGCAGCAGTCAGCATCAGCAGTGGTGGTCTTCGAGTCCTGCTACAAGGTAAGAGGCTGCTTGTGGGCCTAGCCACAAGCAGCATCGCAACAGTGTCTTTACGAATGGTACCATCTTTTCTTCCGAAGGTGGTATCCGCTTTTCATGTCAATCATTCGGTGGAGCTGCCAGCTTTTCTGGACTTGGTTGCTTCTGAGACTCATGCATGGGAACTTCAGATGTTGGATGTCCGTAGGACATTTCCTCGGTATCTGAAGATCACAAATAATTTTAGGAGGTCTGACCATTTTTTCATTTTATAGAGTGGTCCGAAGGTTCCAAGGCTACCTTTGCGAGATGGCTTAAGGAGGCTATAGGGTCTGCATACAAACTCAAAGTTCAGCAAGTGCCGGACGGTTTGAGGCCTCTCTCTACTTGGTCTCAGGCAGCCTCCTGGGCGAAAACTTGTTGGTTTCTCCAAAGGAAATTTGTAGAGCGCCGGCATTATCATCCGGATGTAGGGGATCTGGAGTCTTGGTTGTTTGGCAAAGGTGTATTGCGAACGGGACTCTCCAGGTCCCACCCTCAGTAGGGAACTTTGGTACATCCCAGGAATCTGGACTGATCTGGGTACATACAGAGAAAGGAAAATTGGTTCGTACCTGCTAATTTTCGTTCCTGTAGTACCATGGATCAGTCCAGAACCCACCCAATCTATGGAGGTGGAGAGTCGTCCACTCAGCTGTAATATTCTTGATATAACTGAAAATTTATCTAAATCGTTTGTTACCAGTTTTTTTCTTACAAATGTTTTTTTACAAGTGTTTTGCAGATGTTTAGTTTTTTGGCTTAGGTACAGGTCAATACTGAAAAACTGCAGGTGGCACCAAGGTATATGAAGCAATGTCAGTTTAACTTTCTCTGTCTCCATCTGCTGGCACGGATGAATAAACCCAGGAGTCTGGACTGATCCGTGGTACTACAGAAACGAAAATTAGCAGGTAAGAACCAATTTTCCTTTCTTCATCATATGTACTCTCCTGTGGGCAACCTCTCTCATTCATAACTTAAAAGGGATCTGGCACAGATTTCCGAAATTCTTAGTACTGACCGGATGAAATGTGCCAGTGAGATTTCTCCATCCTCACCAGGAGGATCAGAACTCGTATTACATAGGTGATGGTGGCAAAGAATGACTTCTCCTGACCACATGCCAACTTTTGAATAATTTTGAGTTTCTAAACAATGTAGAAGTAAACAAACCAATCCTGTTTTTTTCTTCCCTCTTATTTTGTTTTCTTCTTGCATGGAAGACATGATATCGTCGGTACTGACCGATTGCCTGTCCTGCTGAAGGTGTCCCACGGTCGGGAGATTCTGGTAATAACTTGCTGCTCTCTGTTCTACTCTGGAAGTCTTAAGGTTCCGGATCTTTTGTAGACCTGATTGATAGACTGCAGTCTGATGAGTTGTTAGGGTGTAGTGTACTAGCAAATTAGTTCTGACATGCTTTGTCGTAGTTCCCAGTGAAAAATAAAAACCTTTAATATTATTAGAGGAAAACTTGCAAAACTCAATATAAAATTCTCTAATTCAGTTCTAGAGATCCTCAGGGAGAGCCTTAGAACCCTGTTATAAAACTCTATTATTCAGTTTTAAGGATCTTCGGGGAGAGCATTAGCGCTATCATTCATTCCTGTTCATACCCCAGATCAGTCCAGACAAGTGGATTTTGCATCCCTATCAGCAGATGGAGGCAGAGAACTAAAAGCTTTGAGGCACTGCTACATAACCTCCTTTGCCACCTGCAGACCCTCAGTATTTCTCTGTCTGCAGCAGATGGTAGAGGTGCAAATCTGCCCTTAAGAAAAAAGAAAGAAGGGACAGAAGAAGAGAAGTTAGAAGACGCTCCCTGAGGTGTTAGGTTCCTTTGTGGGCTATCCCTCAGGTTGAGCCGGGCAAGCTGGGGAGGCGATCCCGATTTCAGGGAGATTTAGTGTGTCCAGACCTTGGCACGACCCCAGAGGACTCCAGGGAAGCACCGTGGCAAGGCATGCTCAAGCACAGGTGGACAGGCAGAAGACCAGGGAGCCTGACCTCTGCCAAACCCATCACACCAGAAGAGACCCAACAACGTAATGCTGGTCTCTGGGGTAGCCCTCTGGCCAATCGATAGCCCTTTCAGACCTGCCTCTTGGGAACGGCAGATGCGATGGGACGGACAGAGGTCGAGGACAAGAGATGGTACTGGAACAGGAACAAGACGAGGAGATTGAAGACTTAGACGAGATGAGAAGAAGTGGAGATTTGGGCGAGACAAGGAAACTTGGAACTCAGGCGAAGATTCAGACATGGACGAAGGTATAGGATGCTCAAACATGGATGGAGATACAGGATGCTCAGACGTGGACAAGGATGCTGGATGTTCAGATGAGGATGGAGATGCTAGATGCTCAGAGGATTCAGATAGGCATACAGGTTACTTAAAGGATTCAGATGAAGACTCAGGTTACTCAGAAGACATGGACAAGGATTCAGGTTACTCAGAAGACTCATACGAAGACTCAGGTCACTCAGAAGACTCAGACAAGGACTCAGGTCACACGAAGGTCTCAGGCAAGGATTCAGGACCCGGGCGAAAACACTGGATGAGAGCTGCATCGCAGCGCGCCCTACACAGCCGGCATGGCTGGTCACGGACCATGTTGAATGTGAAGCAGACTCCATGCGAAGAAGTAGAAGTTGAAGCCAGGACATGACGAAGATTCAGGAGAGGCCTGCACTGGGGTGTGCCCTACACAGCCACCTGTGGCTGGTCACGGACCATGCTGAAATGGAGCAGGTTCTGGCAGAGCATTAGGCATGGATGGAAGCAGGCAAGGACTCCGACAACTGGGGACAGGAGTCAAGACTCAGGATTCTAGACTCGGAACTTGAAACTCTGATTCAAGAACATTAAAAGCAAGGGTCCATCGAAGAGTTGCGCTGCAAGATGAAGAGTGGACAAAAGGAACCTGGAAGCTGGGTGAAGAACTGATGAAGGAAACATCAGGATCAGGACAGGAACGAAGGACATCTGGTACACCGGAACATCAGGACATCGGAACCACTAGATGACGGGGACCTCTGGAGACAAGGACATCTAGGACGTCTATGACAAGGAGCAAGGATCCTCAGGTACCTCTGGAGCAGGAGCATCGGAACTAGGAGTATCCAGAGGGAGAAGCATTTGAAGACAGGAATATCTTGAAGATGAGATGGACGAAGACGCGGGATCCGACGAGAGACCAGGACATGGAACAAAGGTGAAGACGAAAGATCTGGAACCACAGATGAAGACAAGGGAATTCCCATGAAGATCGGAGTGCCTTGAAGAAGCGAAGTGAAGCAGAGAAGACTCCTGGAATGAAGAGCTGGAACCAAGGGAACTCCAGGAGTTAACCAACTCCTTGCAAAGGCAACAAGAGACTGAAGGAAGACCCTCTTTATAGGGCTGAAGAGGAACTCCCAGGATGACATCATGAGGAGGAGCCAGAAGGACTGGCCCTTTAAATCTGGAGAGGAGGCGCGGCCCTGCACCTAAGGAGGCAGGACCAGGGACAGCGGCAATGCTGTGAAGAGAGGAAGTAGGCCCAAGGCATCGGAGGTGGCTCTTGCCGCGAAGAGAAGCTGAAGGCGGCTCCAGCCACTGAAGAAATACCGGTGGCGGCCTAGCCACGAAGAGGAGCTCCAGGGCAGCCTCCCGGTCGCAAGAAGAGAAAATTAAAGGCAGCTCCATGCCGTGGAGGACGGCGTTGGCATTGGCGGCTCCCAGCTGCGAAGTGGAGTGATGGTGGCAGTTCCAGGCCGCAAAGAAAGGCTCCAGGGCGGCCTAGCCGTGAAGAGAAGGACAGCTGCGACATCCTGCCGCCAGAGCAAGGCCCGCTGTGCAGGAGCGGAGCATGGGTGGTCTCCGGGAAACGGCAGATGGTCTCCTGGCCGCAAGGCTGAAGACAGCAGCAGATGGCATTGGGGAGCAAGCAAGCTAGCAGGCAGAAGGTGAGAGGCTGCTTGTGGGCTTGTCCCACAAGCAGAATCGTAACAGCCAGGGGTCCTGGTTTCCTCTTATCCCTGAGGACTCCTTCCCAGAGATGTTGCCAGCAGAGGGAAGTATTGATTCTTTTGCTTGAATTTGCACGTTCATAGCCCAACTACACAAAGGCAAGTTTTTATTATCCCTCAATTTGAAAGAGGCTTATTTTCATATGCCAATGAAGTAAGAATTCCAAAACTTTCTTCAGTTTTGATAATCGGCCAACATTTTCAGTTTGTTGCCCTACCATTTGGACTGTCAGTGGCGCCAATAACCTTTACAAAAGTTGTAGTAGCTGCCTTTCTAAGAAGAAAAGGGATTTTAATTCATCCTTATTTGGATGATTGGTTAATAAAGGCCAAGTCATATTCTGAAGGGGTAATATCGATGGAAACGGTAGTCTCATTATTCCAACGATTAGGTTGGGTAATCAATTTTGCAAAGAGTCATTTGCAACCCTCCCAGTAGGCATGTGAATCGTTTTTTGACGATTTAAAAAAATCGTCAGATATTTTTTAAATCGTCAAAAATCGTTAGAGTCACGATACAATAGAAATTCCCCCGATTTATCGTGAAAAATCGTAAATTGGGGGAGGGGGGAGGGCGGGAAAACCGGCACACCAAAACAACCCCTAAACCCACCCGACCCTTTAAAATGACCCCCTTAGCCTCTCCCACCTTCCCGACCCCCCCCCCCCCCCAAAAAAAACCTTTTAAAATTACCTGGTGATCCAGCGGGGGCGCGGGGAGCGATCTCCCGCTCTCGGGCCATCGGCTGCCACTAATAAAAATGGCGCCGATGGCCCTTTGCCCTTACCATGTGACAGGGTATCCGTGCCATCGTCCGGACCTGTCACATGGTAGGAGCACTGGATGGCCGGCGCTGGACCCCCAGGGACTTTTGGCCAGCTTAGGGGGGCCTCCTGACCCCCACAAGACTTGCCAAAAGTCCAGCGGGGGTCCGGGAGCGACCTCCTGCACTCGGGCCGTATTGCCAGTATTCAAAATGGCGCCCACGCTACCTTTCCCTCACTATGTCACAGGGGCCGTCGGCCGGCCCCTGTGACATAGTGAGGGCAAAGGCTAGCGGCTGCCAGTACTGAAAATGGCGCTAGCCTTTGCCCTCACTATGTCACAGGGGCCGACCGTCAGCCCCTATGACATAGTGAGGGCAAAGGTAGCACCGGCGCCATTTTGAATACTGGCAATACGGCCCGAGTGCAGGAGGTCGCTCCCGGACCCCCGCTGGACTTTTGGCAAGTCTTGTGGGGGTCAGGAGGCCCCCCCCCAAGCTGGCCAAAAGTCCAGCAGGGGTCCAGCAGGGGTCCGGGAGTGATCTCCTGCACTCAGGCCGTATTGCCAGTATTCAAAATGGCGCCGGCGCTACCTTTGCCCTGTCACATGGTAAGGGCAAAGGGCCATCGGCGCCATTTTTATTAACACAGCCGATGGCCTGAGAGCGGGAGATCGCTCCCCGCGCTCCCGCTGGACCACCAGGTAATTTTAAAACCTTTTTTGGGGGTTTTTTGATTATCGGATCGGGCGCAGCCGATAATCAAAACTCAAATCGGGCTGGGCGATAAAAATTTTAAGATTTGTATCGGAACTGGAACCGATCAGATTCCGGTTCCGATTCACATCTCTACCTCCCAGTCTATAGAACATCTAGGAGCGGTATTCGATTCCACAGTTAGTATGGTATACCTTCTATGGAAGAGAATTTCAAAGCTTTGTGCCTAGATGAAAAGCTTTTCAGATCAGTGAGCTCCAACTGCTTGGCATTACAAGCACTCTGGAATTAGTGCTTTGGGCAAGAGCTCACATGAGACCTCTGCAGACTTCACTCTTTCAAGATAGAATTCACAGATTCAGGGTTACAAGGTGCATCTACCATTATTCAATGAGACTTGAGCATCTCTAAAATGGTGGACACATGCTCCAAATTTACAAAAAGGTATGCCTTTAGAGAGCCCAGATTGGGAACTTCTGACAATGGATGCCAGCCTGTTAGGCTGGGGAGCATATTACAAATATCATTGTGCTCAGAGTCTTTGGTGTCAGAGCAAGGCCCAATGATCAACAAATTGCCTAGAGACCACAGCTATAAGATTGGCTCTGTTGCATTTTCAGAGTCATCTTCAAGGGAAAGTAGTGAGAATTTTATGCGATAATGCAACAGCAATTGTATATACAAACAACAGGGAGGTACACGCAGTTAAGATGTTTTGGAAGAGAAAGACCTCTTGTTTGCTTGGGCCAAGAACCATCTGCTTCAGTTATCAGCTCAACACATAGCAGGCCATGTCAATGTTCAAGCAGATTATCTAAGTCAAAATGTAGTAGATCCTGGAGAATAGGAATTATGTCAGGAGGCCTATTTGCAGATAGTGCAGAAATGGGGGCCACATCAGTTAAATCTGATGGCTTCCAATCAAAGCAAGAAGGTAAGGAGGTTTTTTAGTCACCGCAGTGAAGTAAACAGCAAAGTGATAGATGCTTTTCAACAAAGTTGGAAGGGATACAAGCTTCTGATCTTTTTACCCCATGGTCTCTAATAGCTCGAGTGTTAAGGAAAATGGAGAAAGAAAGAGTGTTAGTAGTGTTGCTAGCTCCCGACTGGCAAGAAAGGCCATGGTATGCAGAACTAAGGAGGTTATTAGTGGATCAGTCTCTATTCCTGCCACAAGTCAAGGATCTTCTACATCAGGGACCTATAGAAATTGAGGATCCAACTCCATCCTTGCTTACAGCTTGGCTATTGAAAGGGCAAGGTTAGCAAGGAGAGGTTACTCACCCGTGGTGATTAGTACAATGTTGCACTCTAGAAAAGGTTCTACTTCTCTGTCTTATATAAGAGTTTGGGGTATCTTTGAGGAATTTTGAAGGATTAGGAATTTATCTCCATGAATTGCACAAATAAGGGATATTCTCACCTTTTTGCATGTGGTTTGGATAAAGGTTTAGTATTAAACTCTTTAATGTTCAAATAGCTGCTATTTCTTGCTTTTGAGGGCAAATTAATGGTAGTTTGATTTCTTCACATAGGAATATTTCCCGTTTTCTAAGTGTGGTGAAACATATACGTCCTCCTATCAGATCTGTTTTTCCTCATTGGAGTTTAAATTTAGTTTTACAAGTGTTATCTAAACCTCCTTTTGAGCCTTTAAGTCAAGTTACAATAAAGGAGTTGACTTTTAAAACAGTAATTTAAAACAAATTGGTAGCAATTACTTCTGCAAGGCGAATTTCTGAATTATAGACCTTGACATGTCAATCCCCTTTCTTGAGGTTTACGAAAAATGTGGTTATTTTGAGGTCAGTTCCTTCTCTTCTTCCTAAGTAGTATCTTCTTTTGATATTAAGCAACATCTTGTTCTACCTGCTTTTGACAAGATGGCTCATTAAAATTTCTGGATGTTAAGAGATGCTTATAGTTTTACCTTGAGAAAACTAAGGATTTTCATAAGTCTGAGAGTTTGTTTTTTATTGTGGACCACGAAAGGGAGAATTGGCTTCAAAGACTTTGATTGCTAGATGGTTAAAAAATGCCATTTCTTCAGCTTATTTATTGCACGGTAGAATGGTACCTAAAAATGATTAAGGCCCATTCAACATGGGCTCAAGCTGCATCATGGACTGAAAGATGCTCAGTAAGTCCAGTGGAGATTTGTAAAGCAATCACATGGACTTCTTTGGGGACATTTGCAAGGCATTATAGGTTGGATCTTCTCGCTAGACAAGATCTTCACTCTTAAAGGTGGGATTGCCATCCAGCCACCCTTAGATGGGCTTTGGTATTTCCCATAGGTTCGGGGCTGGTGGAGCAGAATGTAGAGGAAGGAGAAATTATGTCTTACCTGTTAATTTCCTTTCTTTTACTTCTGCTACACCAGTCCAGAACCCCGCCCTTTATATATAAAAGGGACACCTTTTCAGATTTAGCTATTTTCCTATTTACTGGGTGTTGCATATGGACTTGGCTTCCTTCAAGAAAGAATTCTATATAAAATTTTTTGTTGTTATATTAACCTCAGCTTGTTAGGCTGTGGCACTGCAAGATATATTGTTGCTAACAAGTTTGGTTTGTCTATTCTTTTATTATTTATTTCTGATATGTTATTAATTGTTAGTTTTTAGCTTTGGCAGTAGTAAACTGGCTGACTTATTCTAGATATCACATGTGTGCTGGATGAGGAGATATACCATAGGTTCTGGACTGGTATAGCAGAAGTAAAGGAAAGGAAATTAAAGATAAGAGATAATGTCTTGGGTAGACTTGGGGAATGTCACGCATATCCCTGGGCATAAGCAGCATGAGATCTATCTACTATTTGGGATCCTGCCAAGAAATTATGAGCTGGGTTGGCCACTACTGGAAATAGGATACTAGGCTTGATGGACCCTCAATCTGATGTTCTTATGTTCAGGAAACCTCAGGGAGAGCCATAGAAACATATAAAGCTTTATCATTCAGTTCTAAGAATCTTCAGTGAGAGGCCAGTATCTGCACCACTTAGCTGGATAAGTTTTGATGTATCTGGCTAAGCGGTGTGCTTTAAATATTTGGCCGACTAAGTGATGGGAGGGGAATGGACATAACAGGGAGGAGCCGAGTTAGCTGGGTAAGTTATCCTATTAACTCTGGTCGCCCCATTGAAAATATGATAAAGGTAGCCAGATAAACTTTTCCGATATATATTCAGTGGTGGGACCATGCCACTGAATAGATTAGCTGAGTTAGTCAGTGGCTGAATATGGACCTTATTTTAAAGCTCTATCATTCAGTTCTAGAAATGGGAGCGCTGTCCATTGTCATTCAGTGCTTCCCCTACCTTCTCATTCTCACTCTGTATCTCTTCTGCTTCATCCCTCTCTCTTCTTACATCCTCTGTTTAACGATTCTTCTCCCCTTATCTCCTACAGTTGAATTTCATTGGAGGAACGGTGGCAAAGGATCGCTGCTATGTTCATTTCACCTCCAATAAACACCTGTTCACGCCTGTGGTCATCGGTACTACCAGTCCACCTAAGCAGGTGAGCCATCCCTATTAATCATCATCATCATCATTCATTTATTCATGCTTTTCTAACAAAGTTAGCTTAAAACATGTTATCACAGATCAATGTTTACTTTCGTGACATCTCAGTAAATAAAATAAAAAGGCACACTAACACAGCAAGCAGTGTTAACCGTTCTAACTTCTCAGATATATAATAGACAGAGAAATCATCAGTGTATCAAAGTACACCAAAGTGAAATTGGATGGGGGACTGCATCAGAGAGCTACTTAAGGAACATTAGGGAGGTGCTAAGCTCTGCACAGTAGAACAGAAGAAAGAAGGCACTTGCGAGGTACAGAAAAAGGGGAAGCAACTGCTTGGTAGGGGTGTGCATTCGTTTGTAACGTATTGGCAATCCACAACGTATATGCCATATTCGTTGTATTCGTGGGGTCATGAAACGTATGGCGAACCTCCACGAATACAACGTATCACTAATGAATAAACCCCCACCCTCCTGAACCCTCCAAGACTTGCCAAAAGTCCCTGGTGGTCCAGCAGGGGTCCTGGAGCGATCTCCTGCAATCGGGCCGTCAGCTGCCAGTATTCAAAATGGCGCCGATAGCCTTTGCCCTTACTTTGTCACAGGGGCCGACCAGTGGCACCGGTAGCCCCTGTGACATAGCAAGGGCAAAGGCTTTCGGCGCCATTTTGAATACTGGCAGCCGACGGCCCGAGTGCAGGAGATCACTCCAGGAACCCCGCTGGACCACCAGGGACTTTTGGCAAGTCTTGGGGGGGGGTCAGGAGGGTGGGGGGTTGTAGTAAATTAAATTTAAAGGGTTGGGATGGGGTTTTTTTTGGGAAACGAATACATATGTTTTTTTTGGGAAACGAATACATATGGATATTCATACAAGCTTTTCCAGACACCAACATGGTCAACTAATCTCCAACTACACCTTGATTAACCATATCTTGATTAACCATATCTTCTATCGTTTACCTGTGTGAATTAATCCTGTCCTTTCTCTTCCTTCTCAGCCAAGTTCTTATCACCCTGTTATATGTAACTGCCTTTTCAGCACCATTGTTATAGTTATGTTTACTATGCACCCCTGTTTTATGTGAACCAGCATGATGTGACTGCTGTCTCGAATGCCGGTATATAAAAATTTGAAATAAATAAATAAATATGTAACTAATGAACGGATCGGGGTCCCCCGAGAACTGATGCAACGGATTTGGGTCCTGACGAATACGAATACTGAATGGGACGAATCCGTCCCTGCTGCACATCCCTACTGCTTAGCATTTCCATCTGTCCAGCAGGTTTTTAAGGATCTGGGAGTCTGGCTTCACTTAGGTTTGTGGCCCAAAGCTGTCTTTAGTAGTTTTCTGAAAGCTTGCAGATTTGGAGCTGCTCTAATGTTGGGTGCTAAAGAGTTCCAGAGGATCTTTCTCTGGTGGTTAGGAGGTGCACTTCTTTAGGTATAGGCATTCATAGACAGGCTTGTGACCATCAGCAGGAGGAGCAGGAAGGCACATTGGAATGAACCAACAACTGAGGTAGGGCAAGGCGTAGTCATTCAGGGCCTTGAAGACAAGAACAAAGAATCTGAATTTGGCCCTGTGGAGAATTGGAAGCCAGTACAGAGATAGTACAATAGACCTGAGCCTTACAAATTTGTGTGCGTTCAGCATCAGCGGAACAACAGGAAGATGGAAGCATGATGGCTGGCAGCTAATTTTTCACCACTAGTAGAATTTAGAAGGAAAGAAAAACTACTGGCAGAGAAGGCATCTATGGTATCATTGGACTAGTGAATACTTCTAAACTATAGCAATAGTGATCTCAAGTTTGGAAATAATCCCTAGTTTTCATTTGAGGCTTGTGTTGCCACCATATTGTTGTTGGAGAATGCCACTTTTATGCTGTGTAATGTATGGAATGTCAGAAAGAAGGAAAATAACTGGCATACAGGAAAATATGTATGTCTTTAAAAATCTGTGTATTACTGCAGACAGAAAATAAAATATTATTGTACGTGACCCGTGCTGTTGCTATCCCGGGTCGTGCCCCGGGATCTCCACTCACCTCCGGCCCGCCAAACCTGAGACGTGGCTGCTCAGGCCTGAGACATGGCCTACTGCGGCGACCCCCTGCGAGGGAGATGCCGCCAGCAATCCACTGCTGGCTCCGCCCCTAAAATGCGCATGCCGGGGCTCTCTATTTAAAGGGGCCAGCGCGGGAAAACAGAGGACACCCCCCTGCTGACGTCAGACGCTGCCGGGTTATTTAAACCCAGCAGCCACAGCTAGCCAGTGCCTTGCAACAAGGTTGAGTCTTCGGAGTAGCTAGTTGTGCTTACTGCTTCCCGGTTCCTGCTTGTTCCTGACGTCTGATTCCTGGCTCCTGACCTTGCTTCGTTCTTCGACTCCGGCTTCTGCTTCCGTCCCTGGTTTTGGCACCTGACTTCTGATTCATGGCTCTTGACCTTGCTTCGTTCTTCGACTCCGGCTCCTGCTTCCGTCCTTGGTTTTGGCATTCGATATCTGACTTCTGGCTCCCGACCTTGGCTTGTTCCTGGACTTCGGTTTCGTCTCTTCCACTGCCACAGGTACTTGTTCATCACCACCCGGAGGGTTCTCCTAAGCCCCAGCGGCTCGGGTCCTCACGTGCTCTTCCCGGGGGGACTGTGGGCTTCCAAGGGTGAAGTCTTTTCTGACCTCCTGGGCGTTTTCTCATCATTGGATTACCTCAGCAGGCTGCTCTTCTGATCCTTGGTCGCATAGGATCCACCTAAGACCAAGAGGCCTGGGTCCCTACGGGCTCCTCTTGGGGGGACCTCGGTCTTCCAGTGGTGAAGCCGTCTTCGAAGTCTCTCCTCACCACCGTCTCCCAGCTGCAACACCCACTCACAGTGAGGTAGAGGAATAACAACACATACACAAAGCAGGAAGTCACCAAGAAAAAGCAGAATTGCTTATTTTTTATTATTTTCTCACAATTAAGTACTAAATTAGTACTAAATTAGAAAGACAGTTAATCGTAAATGGTACCACACCCATTCCCCATTTAGAGTATATTATTGAACTATGTAACCGTATAATAATGGCACCCTATGGATAATTGAGAATCCACATATTTGTGCCTAACTGTAAACCATTGTGATGGTGCACTACTAAACGACGGTATAGAAAAGTTTTAAATAAATAAATAGGTATCCACAGCATGACACCTGCAGTCTCAGCTGGCCCAAGGGTCCACGAACATAACAGTTTGCAAGGCCATGGACCCGGCGGACTTCTTGACCTTGAAAGCCATCCCGGGAATTGCTCAAAGGTTGCAACAGCAGCAAACTTGCCTCGACTCTCTGGTGGCAACTGTGTAGAGGTTAGCGGACCGGGTGGAAGGAGCTGCTGCTTCCGGTTCCCCTGTACCTGTAGCCATCCCTAATGCAGGGCTGTCTGCGCCCATACAGATGCCAGCACCTTCTTGGTACTCTGAGGACGTGAAGATGTGTCGTGGATTCTTCAACCAATGTTATATCCGCTTCAACCTATTACCGGCACAGTTTCCCACTGACCAGATCAAAACGAGCTACATTATATCCCTCTTGGATGGGAGGCCATTGGCTTGGGCCTCTTCCCTATGGGAGCACCAGGATCCTTACTCAGCCAACCTAGTTCAGTTCGTCACTTCTTTCCGATGGATCTTTGTTTTTGGGTACTTGCCAGGTTTTTATGGCCTGGATTGGCCACTGTTGGAAACAGGATGCTGAGCTTGATGGACCCTTGGTCTGACCCAGTATGGCATTTTCTTATGTTCTTATGTTGTTATGAGCCCTCCCGCAGACCCATGGCCATGTCTGAATTGCTCCAGCTATGGCAGGGTAACCATCACTTGGCGGAGTATGCCGTAAAGTTTCAGACCCTGGCTGCCGAGCTGAATTGGAGAAGCGATAGCCTGCATGGCATATTCCTGGAGGGGCTCTCTCCACGACTTCAGGAGAAGTTGGCGTCCAGAGATCTCCTGGACGACTTGAATGATCTTATTGACCTGGCCGGCCACGTAGACCGCCGCACCCAACGCCGGTTCCGGGAATGGAGACCCACTCGAGAACTCGGGGGCTCCGGAACCACGCTTCCCCGAACCAGGCATTCTCCTCCGCCCTCCCCGGGGCTGCACGATGCTGAACCCATGCAGTTGGGCCGGGGTCCGATTTCCCAAGAGGAGAAGAGAAGGCGCCAGTCCCAGGGCCTGTGCTTTTATTGTGGTGGCAAGGGGCAATTCCTTGCCCGCTGTCACAAGCGTCCGGGAAACGCTCAGACCTAGAGTCAGTCGGGGAGTTAACTCTAGGTAACACCGCCTCTGCCTCCCCGTGCACTGTTCCAGTAACCTTGATTCTCCCAGACGGGAACTTCGACACCCCATCCCTGGTGGACTCCGGAGCCGGGGGGAACTTTATCCTCCGGGACCTGGTAGAGCAACTCCAGCTTGGGGTCCAACCTCAGAAACCCCCCTTATGTGTCTCTTCGATTCAGGGGACCCCACTTCCAGGAACCATTTCCACTTGTACTCAGCCACTAACGCTCCACACCGGTCTCCTACACCTCGGGGAGATCTCATTCCTCATCCTGGAGAAATCCATACATCCAGTCGTGTTAGGCTTGCCATGGCTTTGGAAGCACTCTCCCGTGATTAATTGGGACTCCCTCCAGATTACATCCCGGGGGCCGACCTGCTTTAATGAATGTCTATCTGTCCGGCCTCGACCGCTGATACCACTCTTGACAACACCACTAGCACTACCACCCCAGTACCACGCCTTCCGAGACGTATTTTCGAAAGAGAAGGCTGAGCTACTCCCCGAGCACCGGCCCTTCGACTGTGTGATCAACCTGATCCCCGGCACCACGCCACCTCGAGGAAGGGTCTACCCACTATCACTCTCGGAGACCCAGGCCATGTCTGCCTATATCAAAGAAAACTTGGACTGAGGGTTCATCAGACCGTCCAACTCCCTGGCCGGTAAGAAGGACGGGTCCCTCCGACCTTGTATTGATTACCGCGGTCTGAACAGAATTACGCGGTGTGACCGCTACCTGCTACCCTTGATCCCAGAAGTATTGGATCGGCTACAAGGAGCCAAGGTCTTCACGAAATTGGATCTTCGGGGGGCATATAATCTGGTGAGAATTTGGTTCAGTGACGAGTGGAAGACCGCATTCAACACAAGAGACGGCCAATACGAATATCTCGTCATGCCCTTCGGCCTCTGCAATGCCCCAGCTGTGTTTCAGAACCTTATGAACGAGGTACTCAGGGAAATGCTGCACACCTCAGTGATTGTTTACCTTGACGTCTTAATATACTCCAAGGACTTGGAAGCGCATTGCCAAGATGTCCGTCAAGTACTTCAGAAACTGCGAGAGAATCGGCTTTATGCCAAATTGGAGAAATGACAATTTGAACAGGAATCATTACCCTTTCTGGGGTACATTGTATCCTCCACAGGGTTCCATATGGACCCAGAGAAGGTCGCTGCCATCAAGAATTGGCCTCAATCTGTGGAAATCAAGGCACTGCAACGGTTCCTCGGCTTTGCCAACTTCTACCGGCAATTTATCCCCCACTATTCCAGCATGGTGGCCTCACTGACAGCTCTTACGAGGAAGGGGGCTGACGCTAAGAATTGGTCGGCCATGACCGTACGAGCCTTTCAGGATCTGAAGAACGCCTTCCTCCAAGACACCTGCCTCTGGCACCCAGACCCTCAACGCCAATTCATCGTAGAAGTTGACGCCTCCGAAATGGCAGTCAGAGCTGTCTTAAGCCAGTTGTCCAAGAGTGGTAAATCCCTGCCATGCTCCTATTTCTCCCACAAGTTCTCCCCTGCAGAGAGAAACTACGGCATAGGAGACAAAGAACTACTGGCCATCAAGCTAGCATTCCAGGAATGGCGCCAGTGGTTGGAGGGAGCCAGCACCCAGTGGTCGTCTATACCGACCATAAAAATCTAGAGTACCTGTGCCGCGCCAGCGCCTTAATCCACGGCAGGCACGCTGGTCCCTCTTTTTCAGCCGATTCAATTTTTCCCTCCGCTACAGACCAGCAGCTAAGAACGTCCAAGCGGATGCCCTTTCCCGCACGACGGAGACTGATGATACCATCGATCCGCCTCAATACATTCTGGACCCAGCCAAGGTTCTTTTAGCCGCATCCGAGGTGGCCCCCGCGGGCAAGACAGCGGTGCCCGCTCATTCACTAAGAAAGGTGTTAGCATGGGCCCACAATTCCCTGAACGCAGGGCACCCAGGTACTGCCCAGACACTAGAACTTCTGACTGAGTTCTACTGGTGGCCTCAGATCAAGAGAGATGTCCGACTCTATGTCCAGTCATGTCTTACCTGCGCCCAGCAGAAACCCTTGCAGGGTCGTCCCTGGGGTCTCCTTCAGCCGCTACCCGTACCTACTGAGCCCTGGATCCACCTGTCCACGGACTTTATCGTGGAATTGCCACCCTCTGACGGGAAGACTGTGATCTGGGTCACGGTCGACTGATTCTCAAAGATGTCTCACTTCGTGCCTCTCGCTAAACTACCTACAGCACCCGAGTTGGCCAATCTCTTTACCCAGCATATCTTCCAACTGCATGGACTTCCTTTGCACATCGCTTCAGAGCGTGGTCCTCAGTTTACGGCAAAATATTGGAAGGCCCTTTGCAAGAAGTTCGGAGTGCAATTGGATCTGACTACTGCCTTTCATCCCCAGGGCAACGGCCAAGCCAAACATACCAGCCGAACTCTAAAAGCCTTCCTCCGGGCCTTCATCGGGGATCTCCAAGATGATTGGGTCACCTTGTTACTCTGAACAGAGTTTTCATATAACCGCCATAAACACTCTGCAACCAACCGGTCCCCTTTTCAATTGGTCTACGGGAAGACTCCCAGACCTCCATTAACCTGTCATTCCCTCAAACTCTCACCAACCCAGTCACCTCTGATGGTGCCGTCTCCTGCAGTACAACTTACGGCCCGACAACTGTGCCACCTCTGGCGCTCCACCCAGGAGAAGCTTCGTCTGACAACTGCCAGATCTAAAGAGTATGCTGACAGGTCCCGACGACTGGCACCGGTCTTCCAACCAGGAAGTAAGGTATGGTTAAGTACCAAGAATATTCAGCTGCGCATCCCCTCCATGCGGTTGGCGCCCCACTATGTTGGCCCCTTCACTGTGGCAGAAAGTATTGGGGCAGTGTCCTACCAGCTACGATTGCTGTCCACTCTAAGGATCCATAATGTGTTCCACATGTCCCTGCTCAAGCCGGTGGTCCTCTCCCCATTTCAGACCAAGCCTCCGGAATTGATCACCTCTACCGCCGAACAGGGTGATACTGTGAAAGACATCCTGGATGTCCGATTCCACCGTCATCGGTGGGAGTATTAAGAACATAAGAACATAAGAAATTGCCATGCTGGGACAGACCAAGGGTCCATCAAGCCCAGCATCCTGTTTCCAACAGAGGCCAAAAACCAGGCCACAAGAACCTGGCAATTACCCAAACACTAAGAAGAACCCATGCTACTGATGCAATTAATAGCAGTGGCTATTCCCTAAGTATAATTGATTAATAGCCATTAATGGACTTCTCCTCCAAGAACTTATCCAAACGTTTTTTGAACCCAGCTACACTAACTGCACTAACTACCTTCTCTGGCAACAAATTCCAGAGCTTTATTGCCTTTCCTGGGAAGGCTACGGACCCGAAGAGAATTCCTGGGAACAAGCCGCCAACATCTTGGACAAAGGCCTTCTCCGCCAGTTTCATGTGAATCACCCAGGTAAACCCCGGCCTCCAGGGGTGTAGGAGGGGGGGTACTGTTGCGATCCCGGGTCGTGCCCCGGGATCTCCACTCACCTCCGGCCCGCCGAACCCGAGACGCAGCCGCCCAGGCCTGAGACGCGGTCTACTGCGGCGTCCCCCTGCGAGGGAGATGCCACCGCCGATCTGCCGCTGGCCCCACACCCTAGGCGCGCGCAGCGCAGGGGCTTTCTATTTAAAGGGGCCAGCGCGGGAAAACAGAGGACGCCCCCCTGCTGATGTCAGACGCTGCCGGGTTATTTAAACCCGGCAGCCACAGCTAGCCAGTGCCTTGCAACAAGGTTGAGTCTTCGGAGTAGCTAGTTGTGCTTCCTGCTTCCCGGTTCCTGCTTGTTCCTGACGTCTGATTCCTGGCTCCTGACCTTGCTTCATTCTTCGACTCCGGCTTCTGCTTCCGTCCCTGGTTTTGGCATCCGACGTCTGATTCCTGGCTCCTGACCTTGCTTCGTTCTTCGACTCCGGCTCCTGCTTCCGTCCCTGTTTTTGGCATCCGATATCTGACTTTGATTCCTGACCTTGGCTTGTTCCTGGACTTTGGTTTCATCTCTTCCTACTGCCGCAGGTACTTGTTCATCACCGCCCGGAGGGTTCTCTTAAGCCCCAGCGGCTCGGGTCCTCATGGGCTCCTCCCGGGGGGACCGCGGGCTTCCAAGGTGAAGTCTTTTCTGACCTCCTGGGCGTCTTCTCATCGTTGGATTACCTCGGCAGGCTGCTCTTCTGATCCTTGGTCGCACAGGATCCACCTAAGAACAAGAGGCCCGGGTCCCTACGGAATCCTCCTGGGGGGACCTCAGGCTTCCAATGGTGAAGCCTTCTTCGAAGTCTCTCCTCAGTGCTGCCTCCCGGCAGCGGCACCCACTGTGGATATCCACAGCATGACACCTGCAGTCTCAGCCGGCCCAAGGGTCCACGAACATAACACATGTAATCATTGACGATATGAGCTGGCATTTTGGAAACAACGTCTGTAATAATATTACCATAAATGACCCCTGTAGTCACTGACCATAGGAGGTGGGATTTTGGAAACAGCGTCTGTATTAATATTACTGTAAATGACCCCATAGTCACTGACCATAGGAGGTGGGATTTTGGAAACAGCGTCTGTATTAATATTACCATAAATGACCCCATAGTCACTGGCCATAGGAGGTGGGATTTTGGGAACAGCGTCTGTATTAACATTACCGTAAATGACCCAAGTAGTCACTGATCATAGGAGGTGGGATTTTGGAGCAGCGTCTGTATTAATATTACTGTAAATGACCCCTGTAGTCACTGACCATAGGAGGTGGGATTTTGGAAACAGCTTCTGTATTAATATTACCGTAAATGACCCCAGTAGTCACTCACCATAAGAGATGTGATTTTGGAAACAGCGTCTGTATTAATGTTACCATAAATGACCCCGTAGTCACTGACCATAGGAGGTGGGATTTTGGAAACAGCGTCAGTATTAATATTACCAAAAATGACCCCATAGTCACTGACCATAGGAGGTGGGATTTTGGTAACAGCGTCTGTATTAATATTACCGTAAATGACCCCAGTAGTCACTCACCATAAGAGATGGGATTTTGGAAACAGCGTCTGTATTAATATTACCATAAATGACCCCGTAGTCACTGACCCTAGGAGGTGGGATTTTGGAAACAGCGTCTGAATTAATATTACCGTAAATGACCCCATAGTCACTGACCATAGGAAGTGAGATTTTGGAAACAGCATCTGAATTAATATTACTGTAAATGACCCCATAGTCACTGACCATAGGAAGTGAGATTTTGGAAACAGCGTCTGTATTAATATTACCGTAAATGACCCCGTAGTCATTGATCAAAGGAGGTGGGATTTTGGAGCAGCGTCTGTATTAATATTACTGTAAATGACCCCTGTAGTCACTGACCATAGGAGGTGGGATTTTGGTAACAGCGTCTGTATTAATATTACCGTAAATGACCCCATAGTCACTGACCATAGGCGGTGGGATTTTGGAAACAGCGTCTGTATTAATATTACCATAAATGACCCCATAGTCACTGACCATAGGAGGTAGGATTTTGGAAACAGCGTCTGTATTAATATTACCGTGAATGGATTCTGGATCCTAAGGCCCCGAGGAACAGGAACTGAGCCCTTAGATAGGGCTGAAGCAGGAAGTTAGCAGCTGAAGACTTCAGGTGGGGTTGCGGATTTGGGGGATGTTGGAAACAGCGTCTGTATTAATATTACCGTAAATGACCCCGTAGTCACTGACTATAGGAGGTGGGATTTTGGAAACAGTGTATGTATTAATATTACCATAAATGACCCCATAGTCACTGACCATAGGAGGTGGGATTTTGGAAACAGCGTCTGTATTAATATTACCATAAATGACCCCATAGTCACTGACCATAGGAGGTGGGATTTTGGTAACAGCGTCTGTAATAATATTTCCGTAAATGACCCCGTAGTCACTGACCATAGGAGGTGGGATTTTGGAAACAGCGTCTGTATTAATATTACCATAAATGACCCCATAGTCACTGACCATAGGAGGTGGGATGTTGGAAACAGCGTCTGTATTAATATTACCGTAAATGACCCCGTAGTCACTGACCGTAGGAGGTGGGATTTTGGAAACAGCGTCTGTATTAATATTACCATAAATGACCCCATAGTCACTGACCATAGGAGGTGGGATTTTGGAAACAGCGTCTGTATTAATATTACCGTAAATGACCCCATAGTCACTGACCATAGGAGGTGGGATGTTGGAAACAGCGTCTGTATTAATATTACCGTAAATGACCCCATAGTCACTGACCATAGGAGGTGGGATTTTGGTAACAGCGTCTGTATTAATGTTACCATAAATGACCCCATAGTCACTGGCCATAGGAGGTGGGATTTTGGAAACAGCGTCTGTATTAATATTACCGTAAATGACCCCATAGTCACTGACCATAGGAGGTGGGATGTTGGAAACAGTGTCCTTTTTCAAACTTTGTGTGAGGTACTGTGATAGCTGAAATAAGCTCCATGTTTCAGTGTACAATTTAGTAAACAGTAATAATAAAAATAATATATGGAAGGACCCTGGTTCCCACTCCACCTCAGAGGTAGATTCTTAACACTTTTCGAAAATTTTGTGACATAAATTGCCAGACAGTTCATCTTCCCCATAAACTGAAAAAAATATAGAATAAGTGTGATCTGTGAGCTAAGGGAAAGGAATTGATGTGTACTTAAGCAATAAAGTTTGGTTGTGATGGAGCCTTGTCAGTCCCAAGTGCTACTGTTAATGAAATGTTAAAGTTCATTAGAAAACTGAGAGAGGTTTCGGGAGGGCCTGCTGTAGTGATACTGCCCTGTATTTCAGTGTCACTGAGGCATTAAGGAAGCAGAAAGAAAAAGGCCTCACTAATTTACCTTGGGTGTGGCTGAGAATGAGTAGAGCTGGAGCTCTCTGCTGAGATTTGCTTGCGAGCTGTCTCCTGGTATCTGATTGACTGATGCTAACCATTGCAAATATGAATTTAACAGTGAGCACTCCCCATCTTGGCTGCAGATTTATGAGCTGTACAACGGGGGATCGTTGACTGTGATGTATGAAATTCAGCTGGCTCCCCTGAGGGCCATCCAGGAGCACAACTTCCAGCATCCTGTGTTTCAGTGCCTGAACCCGCGAGGAGAGATTCTGCCTTGCACGAGCGCTCATATTGAATGGATCTTCTCCCCACTGGAGGCCAAGACCTACTTGGTAAGGAGCGGCAACCCAGCACAGAGGTTAACATCCCATCACACAGAGATAATGGCATGAGCTACTCAGCAGCCTCAACTCGGGATGTTTCCTGCTGCCCTGGGGACAGTGACAGTTACAGCTGTTCTCTGTTTATATCTTTTCCCAATGTGTCTCTTCAACATCTCCCCGCTCTATCTTCCAGACCCATCAGAGGTGCATACAAAGACACACTCCACACCCCCCCAGCAAAACCTTCCTTAAGGTAACGCGCCTTTTCTTCAGCAGGCCCCACTCAGTGGAATGTGCTCCCCCCCAGACATCCGACAAGAACCCTGCCACACTACTTTCAGAAAGCAACTTCAAACCTGGCTTTTCAGCCAAGCTTTTCCAGGAACTTAGCCTGCCCACTCCCCTTCCTTCTCCTATTCTCTGCGTGGCAGGCTGGACCCTCACTGTATTCTCCCAGGCAACACATAGTCTGTTACTTACCTTAGATGTATTTCCCATTTTTACCTAATGTTATTATTCACATTTCCTCATGCAGGTGATTGTATTTATGTAAGTAATTGTATTTCTCTAAATTGTAGTTTCCCACTTCCCAGTTTGTATCCCTTGTTCCATGTACCGCCTCCAGGTGATCTTGTTGTTCTCAGTTTAAATGTAAACCGATGTGATTTGTAGGTCATACAGGAACACCGGTATAGAAAAATGAAATATAATAATAATAATAATAATAATGTAGCATCTGTAGGTGCCCTTAACATCTTGGCATGTACAGACAAACAAGCAAACACGGGCCCTTACTGAATCTTTCCTTACCCACTGTCTTATAACCATCCAAAAATGGCTCCACAGCAATAAATTAGCTCTCAACATAGAAATCATTGTGTTATCACGTTCTCCTATTTAAAACACCCCCAACAGTTTCTCATTCCATCACTCTCTCCCAAACTGTATATAATTTGGGAGTCAGAATTGACTCCTCTCTGGCTATGCATGACCATATATGAAGCATTATCATCTCTTCCTTTTACAAACTCCGTCTACTCCGTCACCTCAAGCCCCTTCCAGTTGGTCCTTCAGTCTCTACTATTCTCTGGTATGGACTATTGTAACTCTCTCTTAGCAGGTTTCCCATTATACGCAGCCTGTCCACTGCAGATTATACAAAACTCGGCAGCAAGACTCTCATCCATGAACACATCCCTGCTGTCCTCCGATCACTACACTAGAGCTTGCAGTAATCATACACTCCACTATTTACAACTTATACACCCCCTGGGTTTCCTCCACTCTCCCACCCAACCCTGCTATTAGATGTCCTATCTCCAAAGCTTACCCAGCTTGATGGCACCAGAGAAGGCGCTTTCTTCGTTGCACGCCCTCTCCTCCAAACAGGCCTATACGGTACAGTGGAGCGCACTGTTAACCCGCATTTCGACACGCGTTTCGACGTAAGGGGTAATAGCGCATCGAAAACGCGCGTCCAACCCCCCAGAAACTAATAGCGCCCGCAACATGCAAATGCACGTTGATGGCCCTGTTAGTTATTCCCGCGCGATTCAGTAAGTAAAATGTGCGGCCAAGCCGCACATTTTACTTTCAGAAATTAGCGCCTACCCAAAGGTAGGCGCTAATTTCTGCCGGTGCCGGGGACATGCACAGAAAAGCAGTAAAAACTGCTTTTCTGTGCACCCTCCGACTTAATATCATGGCGATATTAAGTCAGAAGCTCCAAAAGTAAAAATTAAAAAAAAAAAAAATTAAAACTTGGCCCGCGGCTCGAAGACGGACGCTCAATTATGCCGGCATCCGTTTTCCGAACCTGTGGCTGTCAGCGGGTTTGAGAACCGACGCCGGCAAAATTGAGCGTCGGCTGTCAAACCCATTAACAGCCGCCGCTCCTTTTACCGCGGGCCCCTACTCAAACTCAGTTCCCTGTACGTACCAGGATCAGTCCAGGACACCTGGGTTGTGACTCCGCACCAGTAGATGGAGACAGACTAAAACTTGTGGGCGGAGCCATATATGCCCCTGTGCCAGTCACAGCCCCTCAGTCTTACTCTGTCTCCAGTAGATGGTGCAGGTCCGGTCACAGCCCTGCCTGCCCTGGTTCTGGTACTCCGTCAGGGTCGGTTCTTTTGATTTCGTTAGGCCAGTTTAGGCTACGGTGTTTTCTATTTGGGAAATTTTTTCTAAATTGTCACTTAGGTCCCTTCGCCCTGCCTCCCAGGGGGGTTGTGAGGTTCTGAGGGGACCACCCCCCCCTGGTTGAGGCCGCTGCTAGGGTCGAGGACCCAGCTGGCCTAGTAGCAGCGTCAGGGGTGACACCGGGGAGCCCGGTTCACTCACCCCTGCTGGATTAGGGCTCCAGGACCGTGGACAGCGACAGGCTTTTTTGTTAAAAAAAAAAAAAAGGTTTGTTTTTTATTTTGTGCCGGCTCTCTCTTGCTTCGCGTCGCCGCTCGCAGGGGGGGCGCCGCCGACTGGGGGAGGCCGTTCGAATTTTTTTCTTTATTTTTCGTCGCTCCTGCTGCCCCGTTTTCGCGCCTCTTCGCCGGCATGCCTCGCGGCTCCGTCTGCCGGGCCTGTGGCTCGGCGCGCGCGCGTCTTTCGCGCGACAGTCTGTGCGCGGCCTGCATCCCGGGCGGAGAGGGGACGTCTGGGGCGCCTCGGGGGGCTCGTTTTCGGCCCGCGCGATCGCCTTCGCGCGGGGGGGGCGCTGCAGAAAAGCCCCAAGAGCTTTTCCCGCTTAGCGCGGGAGTGGCGGCCATTTTGGCCACGGGCCGCGAAATGGCGCGGGAAACGGCAGGGCCTTCGGCCTTGCCTCCCGCGCTTTCCCCGCAGCGGATCGCGGTCGGAGGGGGTCCCTCGGGGGACACAGGGTCCCCGGGGAGTCCCGCTGATTTTTCCTCGGACTCGAGCTCCCTTTTGGAGGACCTTGCGCTTTTGTTGCGCAAGGTCCTGAAATATAAAAAAAGCAAGCGCGGCCGGAGTGAGGCTCGCAGAGCTCCACCGCAGAAGAGGTCCAGGAAGCCTTCGGGGGTCGCGGAGGGGCCCCAGGGCGCCTCGCGGGGGAAGCGGCCTCCACGTGGCGTCCCACAGGAGGCGGACACCGATTCTTCCCCCGAGGAGGACGCTGATTCCCCTGAGGAGACCCAGAAGGAACCCAACGATGTGGGAGCGGACGGCTCCGCTACGTCCGGCGTAGCAAAAGGCTCACAGGCAGTTGAAGGAGACGATCCCAAAGTGGTCAGGCTCTTCCGTAGGGATGAATTGCCACCTTTAATTCCAGCCATTATCCAAGAACTGGGAATAAACCCTCCTCCGGCGGTGGTTCGTCAGGAAGCGAACATGGATCCGGTCCTGTTAGGCCTCACGGGACCAGCAGTTGCTTTTCCGTTCCATTTTTCTTCAACAGACATCATGTTCAGGGAATGGGACACTCCGGAGTTAGGGTTGAAGGTCAGCAAGGCCATGGACAAACTTTACCCGCTCCCGGAGGATGCGCTGGACCTTCTCAAGTTTCCCAAGGTGGATTCGGCGGTTTCGGCGGTTACGAAGAGATCTACTATCCCGGTTACGGGTGCGACAGCCCTTCGGGACCTTCAGGACAGGAAGCTGGAAGTACAGCTCAAGAAGATTTTTGAGGTTTCAGCGCTAGGAATTCGGGCCGCCATGTGTACGAATTTCGCTTTGAGAGCTGGCTTACGCTGGGCTCAGGTCCTTCAAGCCAATGCGGATCTTTCGGCAGACGAGGCAGCGCAAGCGGATAAGTTGGAAGCGGTAATAGCATATGGCGCAGATGCACTCCACGATCTGCTGCGCACTTCGTCTAGATCCCTGGTGGCGTCTGTCTCGGCGCGCCGCCTCCTGTGGCTACGCAACTGGGCGGCGGATGGCTCTTCTAAGGCTCACCTCGGGCGCTGCCATTCAAGGGTAAATTGCTGTTCGGCAAGGAATTAGATGACTTGATGGCTTCCCTGGGGGAAAATAGGGCTTTCAGGTTGCCCGAAGATAGATCCAGGTCGCGGCCTTCCTTTTCAGCCAGGTCCCGCTTTCGTGGGCCCAGGAGGGCGCGGCCTCAAAGGTCGTCGGGGCACTCGTTCCGGTCTTCCTCCTCCCGTACCCCACAGTGGCAGCAGCAGCAGCAGCAGTCCTTTCGTGGGAGGCGCTTTGGTAGACCAGGGGGTGCCCTGGCCATCACGGCGCCCAAATCTTCACAATGAAAGGGGGTCGGCCCTTCTCCCGCCGCAGCCTCAGCACGCCGTTCCCAACGTCGGGGCGCGGTTGCTGTCGTTTTTCGAGAGATGGGCCGGAATAACGTCGGACCAGTGGGTCCTCACCGTGATAAGACACGGCTACGCATTAGATTTTGCTCGCATTCCAGTGGACAAGTTCCTGGTCTCACCCTGCAAGGCTCCCGAGAAGAAGGCGGCGGTGCTAGACACCATCCGCCGCCTAGAGGACTTGGGAGCTATCTCCCCCGTTCCGGTCAGCCAACGAGGAACGGGCCGTTACTCCATTTACTTCATCGTTCCAAAGAAGGACGGCACGTCCCGACCAATTCTGGATCTCAAGGGGGTGAACCGATGCCTTCGCGTTCCTCGCTTCAAAATGGAGACGATCCGGTCAGTCATCGCCGCGGTCCGGCCAGGCGAATTCCTGGCCTCCCTGGACCTCACGGAGGCGTATCTTCACATAGGCATCCAGCCGTCGTTCCAACGCTTCCTCAGATTCTGCATTCTGGGTCGGCATTACCAGTTTCGGGCGCTCCCCTTTGGGCTCGCAACGGCCCCTCGTACTTTCACGAAGGTGATGGTCGTGGTGGCGGCGCAACTGCGCCGAGAAGGTCTCCTGGTCCATCCATACCTGGACGATTGGTTGATTCGGGCGAAGTCCGAGGGTCAGTGTCGGATGGCGGTGGCCAGGGTCCTCCATCTGTTGCAGTCCCTGGGATGGGTGGTCAACTTCAGCAAGAGTCATCTGACACCCACGCAGACCTTGGAATATCTGGGAGCTCTTTTCGACACGAAGCAGGGCAAGGTGTTTCTGTCCCTCGAACGGATGGTCAAATTGCAAACTCAGGTACACCGCTTGTTGTCTCTCCGCCAACCGCGGGTCTGCGACTACCTTACGGTCCTAGGGTCTATGGCTTCCACGCTGGCGCTGGTGCCATGGGCGTTCGCTCATCTGCGACCCTTACAGTCATCCTTGCTTTCCCGCTGGAAGCCGGTCTCGGAGGATTTCCACTTACCGCTTCCTCTAGCGGGACACGCGAGGTACAGCCTGCGTTGGTGGCTGGACCCCAGTCATCTTTCCGCCGGAATCTCTCTCCTGGTGCCCAGTTGGACAGTGGTGACCACGGATGCCAGCCTCTCCGGTTGGGGAGCGGTCTGTCTAGGGAGCTCAGTTCAAGGCCTATGGTCAGTGTCGCAAGCCCAGTGGTCTATCAATCGCCTAGAGACCAGAGCGGTCCGTCTGGCCCTGCAGGCTTTTCTACCTTTGCTGCGGGGAAAGGCAGTCCGAGTGTTGTCGGACAATGCGACCACCGTGGCATACATCAACCGGCAGGGGGGGACCCGGAGCCCCCAGGTGGCAGAAGAAGCTCAGCGCTTGATGGCCTGGTCGGAGCTACATCTCAGCAACCTCGCAGCATCTCACATTGCGGGAGTCGACAACGTGCAGGCGGACTATCTCAGCCGTCATCGTCTGGATCCCGGAGAGTGGGAGCTGGGGGACGAAGCGTTTCTTCTCATTTGCGAAATGTGGGGGGTGCCCCACATGGATCTGATGGCCACGTGGCACAACGCGAAGGCCCCGCGATTTTACAGTCGACGACGAGAGCGGGGGGCAGAAGGCGTCGATGCGTTGGTGCTTCCCTGGCCGACGGATGTGCTGCTCTACGTGTTTCCCCCGTGGCCGATGATCGGCAAGATTCTACGGCGCATAGAGTTGCATCCGGCCAACGTGATCTTGGTGGCACCGGAGTGGCCTCGCCGGCCGTGGTTCGCAGACCTCGTACAACTGGCAGTAGCGGCACCCCTTCGGTTCCAGGGAATGGCGGCCCTACTCCATCAGGGCCCCGTCTGTTTGGAGGATGCGGATCACTTCTGTCTCGCGGCATGGCTTTTGAGAGGAATCGACTGAAGAGAAAAGGTTATTCAGATGCGGTGGTGGCCACGCTACTGCGTTCCAGGAAGCAGTCGACGTCTTTGGCTTACGTCCGTGTCTGGGTCGTCTTTGAGGACTGGTGCGTGCAGCGAGGGGTGGACCCCACTTCGGCTTCTGTCGCTGAGGTTCTAGCGTTCCTTCAGGCGGGTCTGGCCAAAGGTCTGGCGTGCAGTTCCCTACGGGTCCAAGTGGCGGCGCTGGGGTGTTTGCGAGGTAACTCCCTGGCGCTTCACCCGGATATTGCTCGTTTCCTTCGGGGTGCTAAGCACCTTCGCCCCCCGTTACGTCTTCCTTGTCCGGCTTGGAACCTCAACTGGGTTCTCTCCGCTCTATGCACGGCGCCGTTTGAGCCCTTGAAACGCGCGACTCTTAAGGATCTCACTTTAAAAACGGCATTCTTGGTGGCGATTGCCTCGGCACGGCGTGTTTCCGAGTTACAGGCCCTGTCCTGTAGGGAACCTTTCTTGCGTATCTCCGATTCGGGGGTTTCCTTACGGACGGTTCCTTCCTTTCTTCCGAAAGTGGTCTCGTCTTTTCACGTGAATCAATCGGTGGAGTTGCCCGCTTTTGCGTGCGGAGACTCCTCTGCTACCGAAGAGAGGGAGTTACGGAGGCTTGACGTGCGGAGATCCCTCCTCCGATATCTGGAGGTCACTAATCCGTTTCGGGTCACAGATCATCTGTTTGTCCTGTTCTCTGGACCAAAGAAAGGAGCTGCAGCGTCCCGCACAACGATCGCTCGTTGGCTCAAGGAGGCCATTGGTGCGGCGTACTTGGTGCGGGGAAAACCTCTTCCCGTGGGGCTGCGGGCTCACTCGACTCGATCTCAAGCAGCGTCTTGGGCGGAAGCTTCTCAGGTGTCGCCTCAAGAGATTTGTAGGGCGGCCACCTGGAAGTCGTTGCATACTTTTATCCGGCATTACCGGCTAGATGTCCGGGCTACCGATTCCGGGGGTTTTGGAGAGAGGGTACTCCGAGCGGGACTCTCTGCTTCCCACCCTCAGTAGGTTGCTCTGGTACATCCCAGGTGTCCTGGACTGATCCTGGTACGTACAGGGAAAGGAAAATTAGTTTCTTACCTGATAATTTTCGTTCCTGTAGTACCAAGGATCAGTCCAGGATCCCGCCCGCAGTGCTGCGCTGAAGTAATGGAGAGTCCGCTCTGTGTTTTGCTTTGCTCTGTTCCGCTTGTTCGCTCTCTCGGTTGGAGAGTCCGTTTCCAGAAGGGGTATTTCTTTCCCCGTTAGTTAGCGGTATCTAGTTTTGTTTACTTCTCTGGTTGTGTTCTACTTTGACATTCCGTAAGACTGAGGGGCTGTGACTGGCACAGGGGCATATATGGCTCCGCCCACAAGTTTTAGTCTGTCTCCATCTACTGGTGCGGAGTCACAACCCAGGTGTCCTGGACTGATCCTTGGTACTACAGGAACGAAAATTATCAGGTAAGAAACTAATTTTCCTTTTGTTGTAAGGGAAGGGACTTGTGAGCAGGTTTTGCTTTGTACAGTACTGTCCACATTAACATCCCTGTGGAGACAGATATCTTCTGGTAGTTGGGCAATTGATTACAGCTTTCGGAAAGCTGAGAGAATATTTGCAGAGATGGTGTATTTTACTCCCTTGGCTGTTCTTTTGGCTTTAGTTTTTCATTATGTGCCAGACATCATCTTCTGGGACAAAAAGAAAAGAGGGAGTTCTCTTGGAAGGCCTTTCAACCCCTCAAGCAAAGAATATCTCATTAGTGTTCTGCTCCTCTCAGAGATTGTATTTATATCCCCCCTGCACAGACAGGTAAGAAGTAAAAGCAGCAGTGGCATTATAGGGCAAGACTCCAGGCTGATGAGACAGAGAGTTAAAACATTTGAAATACACTTGTAATTCTTTGGTAGAGAGGGTTATGGAAGATCCCAAGTCACCCCATGGGACCACTAGCACCACAAAACACACCTCAGTGACCTTCACACAGAGCTTTAACGACCAGTTTTTCCTCTCTGTACCTTCGTATCTCTCACCGCTTGCACACACCCACAGCACTGAGACTACTTCTGCTTGTGAGCAGAATCAGTGTCTCTCATTCTTTCTAACAGGAGTCACTACTGGGACAATAATCGAGGACGTGAGCTCTTCTCACAGTTCTCTTCATACTTTAGAATGAAATGAAAACACAAGGCATTCATTTCTTCTGGATGGCAGTAATCGACTTGTGTTTTCTGCATACTAGGTAGACATTCCTATTCATATTATTGGAGGTGATTCCACCCTCATCACCTTTGAAGGCATCGGCTACGATAGAAACATCCTGGGAGAGACTGCCGCCTTTGATGATTTTGTAAGCGAAGGAGTCTTAACAGGAGCTCAGAGGCTTACCCTTCCCGGGCAGGTAAGCAAGTCATGAATATGATACACTGAATGAAAGGTGAGAAATCAAATTTCCGATTCCTTATCATCTCCCACCCCAGGCTAGACAAATGGGCTTTTCTCCCCTCCAGCAGATGGAGACAGAGAAGAAAAGCTTTACTGTACTGTCTGTACTGTGCCACCTGCAGTCTCTCAGTATTCTCTCGACTCCAGCAGATGGGAGAGGTGTCTAACCTGCAGTCGGAATTTGCAGATGAAATTGATTCCCAGGGGTACTAGTTACTATTTTGGGGATCATCCCCCTGGTTGTGTAGGATCGAGCACTGGTTTGGTGTTCCTTGGTGGGACTTGGACCTGTCCCAGAAGGGGGTTTGATAGCCAACGATGCTGGGTCCCTTAATCCTAATCCCCCTCTTCCTCTCTCTCTCTCTGGCTGATTCCTTCTTTCCTCTTCAGAAGACTTCAGCAAAGGGAAGAATTTGCTTTCATTATTAGGGATTTGGTTTTTTTAGGGGTATTGATCCCTTTAAGAAATTTTGAAAAAAAAAAGATACAGGGGCTGTGTGAGTGGCGGATAGCCATGATGATGCCAGGAGTTTCAGCGGGTCCTGCCTACGGTGTGGGCTGTTTGTGGCTGAAGTTTGGGATACAGAGAGCAGGGAGAGAACTGCTGAGATTTGATTTGTTCTCCTGTGGGCCGTGCCCTGCTCATATGGCCGCTTCTGCTGAGCATGGGAAGCAGAGCTTGGCCTGCATTGAACGCAAGGGGAAGTTGCAGGCCTATGGTTTGTGCATGGTGTCACGGGTGATGGGGAGGATGGCTCGGGAGCTTCTCCTTTCTCTACTGAGTTAAAAAAGTCAGCAGCCAAGAAACAGAGGTCCTGACTTGCAGAGGCATGCTTGGTGGTGAGGGGGAGAGGGACTTAGACAGCAGAGAGGGGCAGCCATTTTGTTCTCTTCCCCTGCAGGTCAGTGAAGCTCGGGGGAGGAGGTTTATGATCCTGCATGCTTGTCCCCCAGGGCAGAGGGGGATCTAGTGCTCAGTGATATCTAAGAATGATCCGGATGCTGAAAAATCATTTTTCAGCATCCGGATAATTTTCATATTTTATTGTATAAACGTTTACACTTTGTATAAACAAAGTATAATGTTTAATCTTCAATTGTGTTGTATCCTCCCCCTATCCCTCTGCACCTTTCCCCCTCCTCTCAACCTAAATTTTTGTATCTAGTCCTTTGTATGCATTTCACTCTGTGTGCATTCCACTCCCAGCACCTAGCTCAAAATGTTTATCTCCTAGCACCTTTCATTCCCTACCCCTGCTACTATTCATGCACCTGTTTAATCTCTTATGCGTTTTATGTCCCCTGTACGTACCCGGATCAGTCCAGACTCCTGGGTTTGGCCCCCCCTGTAGCAGATGGAGACAGAAGTTTACAAACAAAAACTCCGCCTATATCTAGGCTGTTGCCACCATTCTTCTGTCTCCTAGCAGGTAGAGAGGGTGCCAAACCTACAGTCTGAGCTGAGGCCTAGATTTAGCTGGTAGTTAGTGTGTAAAAAAAAAAAAAAGAGGAAGAGAAAGCAGTTTGAGAGTAGGAAGCCGACGGATTGGGGTTCGGGCCGCAGAGGCTTGCCTGCTGGTCACCGAGCCTGCCTCCCAGAGGGTAGTGAGGTCCTGAGGGGACCATCCCCTCTGGTTGAGGCTGCTGTTACGTGGGGGAGCTCCACTGTCAGCGTCTATTTATTTATTTATTTTATTTAACATTTTTTATATGCCGAGGTTCTAGAGACAAAATCACTAAGCACTTCGGTTTACATACAACTATTGAAATGACTGACTTGAGTCTTACAGAGAACAGGAAATACAGAACTTGGATATTATACATTTAAACTCATAATGACATAGAACCTTTAAATACAGAAACAGTAAAGGTTGGTAGTAAAACATGTAACAGGCGATTATATGAGAATAGAGCAATATGAGATATTATCTGTGGTTGTTTGGCAATGAAAAACATGTTAATTTGCATTCAGTGGGTAGGAAGGATTAAGATCGAATTAGGCGTAGGCTAGGGAGAAGATCCAAGTCTTGAGTCTTTTTTTGAAAGTAATTGGACATTGTTCAAGTCTAAGTTCTGAAGGGAGAGAGTTCCAATGATTCGGGCCGGCTGTAGAGAAGGCTCTTTTATTTGAAAATGATTTAATTGGAGGTGTTTTTAGAGAGCCTATTTGGGCAGCTCTCAACGGGCAGGAGGAAGAATATAGTTGTAAAGGAATATTGAGGTCAAGAGGAGAGGATTTATATATAGATTTGTGAATGATAGAACAAGTTTTATAGAGAATTCTATATTTAATTGGGAGCCAGTGGAGTTTCTTTAGAATTGGAGTGATGTGGTCCCTTTTTTTTGATTTTGTCAGAATCCTAGCTGTGGCATTCTGTAGCATTTGTAGAGGTCTAAGGGAAATCGCTGGGAGACCAATTAAAAGGGCATTACAATAGTCAATCTTAGAAAATATGATCGCTTGCTATCAGGGCTGGGGGGTGACATTGGGGTGCCTGGTTCCCTCCCCCCAGCTGGACCCGGACCTGATTTACCAGTAACTGTGTCTGTGTGTAAAAAAAAAAAAAGTACTGCCTGTTCCCTGTACGTACCAGGATCAGTCCAGACAGTGGGTTATGTCCCCCGTCCAGCAGAGGGAGTCAGACTAAACTTCGAAGGGTGCTGACACATAAGCCAGTGCACCCTCTGCAGGAGCTCAGTATTTCTCTGACTCCAGCAGAGGAGAGTAGGGGAACCTGGCGCTTCCCCTGGATGAGCTTTAGTCTTGCTTTAATTTTCTTTCTCTTGTTCTTCTGTGATTGGATCAAGTTAGTTTATTTAAAAAAAAAAAAAGATCAAGTTTTTACTTTAGTGTGAGGTTGTCGAGCCTGTCTTGCGGTCAGTTCTGTCTTTATTCTATCTGGCCCGTGTTTTCCCTGCATCTTTGCCTGGGGATAAGTTGGCAGTTGTTTTTTGGTTTCAGGAGTTTTCCTTCTTCAGCTGCGATTACAGCGGGAAGCTGATGGTGCCAGCCTCTCCTCGCTCTGCCGCCAGTAGCCCTGCGGTCCCGCGATGTTTTAATTCCCCGGGACCGCCTCAGCAGGGAAGGGGTGATTCCCCTGCTGCCTCTGGGGGCACTCGGGGAAGTGGAGGTGAGGACGATTCCCGCTCCCCACGGCATTTTCGAGGCATCCCCCCCCCCCCCCGCGGCTCGCCCCCCCTCCTTCCCCGGCCGCCTCAGACCATGCTGCGGCCGTCCCGCTGTGCGGCTTGTGGCGAGCCGGGGTACAGACTATCGAGGGGGGGCATCCGTTCCAGGTGCCTCCCCGGCGGGGAAGGCACCTCGAGTCGCGAAATTGCTTGTCTTGCTGCACTCCGGAGCGCCAGGGGCAGTGTGGGCCGGCCCCTTCGCCGCCTTTGGCGGGAACGGCGGCCATCTTGGATCCCCTGGATTGCGTCTCTCAGCCATTGGGAGGGGAGGGGCAGGTTTTCTTCAACAGTTCCCCTCCGATTTTAATGCAGGTGGCCAGCCTCGATGCCAGGGCCCTTCCAGAGGACCCCCTGCCCGCCCCTCCCCCGGACCTTCCAATATTTTCACCGGACTTCATTGTGCTTATGCACAATGCATACCTCCAGCGTTGGGAAGCCCCAGGACACCTTCCCAGGAGCCCCCTTCCGCCAAGACCCCCCGCCTCATGGATCTTACGCTGGGGGACCAGAGCACATCAGGCAGTGTCTCAGGGACTACACATGGGGGCCCCAGGGTCCACTTTGCCCCTTCCACATGGGGAGGAGTGGGCGTATACCCGGACCAGGGGGGAGATCCCCCCCTGGATCAGCCGGATGATCCCCTAGCTGAGCCACAGCTAGAGAGAGGCGACCCGCAGGTGCTCCACATCTTCGGGAGAGATGAACTTGAGAATCTCCAGGTCCTGCAGAAGTTGGATCTTCATCCCTCTCCCGACCCGCTGGGACCCTCTGCTCCAGTGGGGCATCGTCTGCTAGACGGGGGGACCCGGTCCTGGCGGGGTTGCTCCCCCAGTCTCGGACCTTTCACGCTCATTCTACGTTTCTACAACTATTGACTAGGGAGTGGGACTCTCCCGAATCCTTCCTAAAGGTCGGACGAGCTATGGTGAAGCTCCATCCTCTCCCGGAGGACTTCCTGGCCTTGCTCAAGGGGCCAAAAGTGGATTCGGCGATGCCAGCATTTACCAAAAGGATGGGTGGCATGGCCCTTCAGGAACTCCAGGACAGGGAGCTAGAAATCTGCCTCAAGAGAGTCTTGAAGTCTCGGCACATGGATTGCATGCGACTGCCTGCAGCTCCCTCACCCAGAAGGCGAGCCCCCGTGGGGTTCAACAGCCGCTCACATCTCAATCCCTGCCACCTGAGGAGGCGACTCCGGCCGACCGCCAGACTGGCGGCCATAGTATACGGGGCGGACGCCCGATATGCGTTGTTCTGAGTCTTGCGTAGATCTATGGACTCGGCGGTGGCAGCGGAACATCTTTTGTGACTCTGCCACTGGTCGGCAGGTTCCTCCGCCGAGACCAGCATGGGCTTGCTTCCTTGCAAAGGCAAGTTCCGCGTTGGGGAAGACCTCGATCACATCATCAAGTCTCTGGAAGGGAGTACGGTCCACCGGTTGCCTGAGGATCGTCGGAGGACTTCCAGTGCCCTCAATCCCTCCAGGTCGCGACACCGAGCTCAGAGTCATTACCGGGGGTACTGACCGGCGGGACCGAGGGCGTCTTCTTTCAGATCCCAGTCCTGGCCCCGTTCCTTTAGAGATTGCAGGCACGCCCGGGAGGGGACGGGTCAGGGGACCCTCAACAAATCCTCTCAATAATGTCAGGCTCACTCACTCCTCTCTCCCTTGGATCGGGGGTCGCATCTCCCTCTTCTACGAGGAGTGGGTGCACATTACCTCAGGCCAGCAGGTCCTCGCCATTTTAAGGAACGGCTACGCATTAGAGTTTGCCCGCCTGCCAAAGGATCGGTTTCTCTTCTCTCCTTGCGGTTCGTCTCACAAGAGGCTAGCGGTACGACAGCCCCTAGACCGCCTCCAGATGCTGGGGCCAATCAGCCTGTCCCCTCAGGTGAGGTGGGCTCGGGCCATTATTCCATCTACTTCATCGTACCCAAGAAGGACGGGTCTTGCCGTCCAATCCTGGATCGCAAGGAGGTGAACAAGTCCCTCAGGGTGCTCCATTTCCATGCGGAAACCCTGCGCTTCATCATCGCGGCGGTACAACAGGGGGAATTTTGGGGTTCTTTCGCTTCAAGATCCTAGATCAACCCCTTCGGGTCCGGGCTCTTCCTTTCAGTCTGGCGGCCGCCCCACAGCTTTTCACAAAGATCATGGCGGTGGTGGTGACGTCTCTGAGACGAGAGGTGATCTTCCTCCGTCCCTACCTGGATGACTGACTCATTCGGGCGAAGTCCTTCGCGCAGGGACAGGCGATAGTCTCCAAGGTCGTACAGCTCCTCCCATCCTTGGGCTGGGTAGTGCACTTCACCAAGAGTTCCCTCACACTCTCTCAGTCCTTGGACTTTTTGGGAGCACAGTTCGATACTCTTAGGGGCAAGGTCTTACTGCGCCCGGACACAGCTCAGGCCTTTCGGGAATACATACAATGTTTTATTATGCTGCCAGCGCCCACGGCTTGGGGCTATCTACAGACCCTAGGATCTATGGCGTTCACGGTCGACCTCGTTCCTTGGGTTTCTGCTTACCTACGGCTGTTTCAGGCGGCCCTGCTATCCCGCTGGAAGCCGGTCTCACAGGCCTGCCAATTCGTTCCACCTCTCTCCTAGCAGGTCAAGGATGGCTTGCACTGGTGGCTGGATCCGCGGCATCTGGCATACGGTCTTTCGCTCGAGTTCCCGGATTGGGTGCCAGTCTGTCCGGATGGGGGAAGTTTGCGGGCACAGCTTGACCATCATCCACTTCTTTCCGCTGGTGCGGAATCGAGCGGTACGCATCCTCTCGGACAACGCGACCACTGTCATATCTATCAACCGGCAAGGCGGCGCAAGGAGTTGACATGAGACGGCCCGTCTGAGGATATGGGCGGAGCAGCGCCTGGCGCTCCTGGCGCCCTCCCCACATCGCGGGCGTGTACACCGTGCAGGCAGATTACCTGACCCGTCAGCGACTGGATCCTGGGGAGTGGGTTCCCCCCGAAGAGGTACGGCAACGCATCGTTCATCGCTGGGGGCAGCCTCGCTTGGGTTTGACTACGTCCCTCAACGCTACAGCAGTCAGATCCTTCAGCCGCTGTCGGGAGCGGGGGGCAGAAGGAGTGGATGCTCTAGTGCTCCCATGGCCTCCTCTACGTATCCCCCCCATAGGCTCTGGGGGGCAAGTTCATCCGGAAGATAGAGCACCATCTGGGTCCTGTCATCGTAGTGGCCCCTTCGGGCAGGTCTCCGCTGGGCACAGCAGCTCTTGGCCAATGAGTCTCTGTCGCCGGAAGAAGCATGCCAAGCGAGTCGCTTGGAGGCGGTGATCGCTTATAGTGCGGATGCCTTCTATGATCTTCTTCGCACTTCGGCCAGGATGATGGTTTCGGCGGTGGCCGTGCAGAGGCTGTTGTGGTTACAACATTGGTTGGCGGATGTGACTTCTAAAGCACGGCTGCGTTCCTTGCCCTTCAAGGGGAGACTGTTGTTTAGTAAAAATTGGAAGATTTGATTGAATCCCTGGGGGAGAATAAGGTTCACCGTTTACCGGAGGACAGGCCGTGGTCTCGGGGGGCTGGCCCTTCCAGGTCGCGTTTTCGCGGTAGTCGCCGGCCTCGAGGCTCCCGGGGATCCGTTTCTTCTTTTCGTCACAGTGCACAGCGTCAACAATCTTATTCGCAGTCCTTTCGCGGGCGCCGTTTCAGTCATTCGGGCGCCGGACAGACTGTGCAAGGGGGCAAACCTGCACAATGATGGGCGGCCGGTCCATTCCCAGAATTGGGGGGCGTCAGCCGTTTTTACGAGGAATGGACCAGGATCATGTCGGACCAGTGGGTCCTAGATGTGATAAGACATGGTTACGAGTTAGATTTTTTACACCGGCCGTTTCCGTTTTTCCTGGTATCCCCTTGCGGGTTCTCAGCGAAGCGACGGGCGATACGGGCCACACTAGATCATCTCAGGGAGCTCGGCGCGATCATTCCCGTTCCGGTCAACGAACTTCGCAGGGGCCGGTATTCCTTTTACTTCGTAGTACCAAAGAAGGAAGGAACGTTTCGGCCCATCCTGGACCTGAAGGGGGTCAACAAATGTCTGCGGGTTCCTCGGTTTCGAATGGAAACTTTACAGTCGGTGATCACGTCCGTGCGTCCGGGGGAGTTTCTGGCCTCCCTGGACCTCACGGAGGCATATCTCCACATCGGCATTCGGGCAGAGCATCAACAGTTCCTTCGGTTTGCAATGCTGGGGCAGCATTTTCAATTCCAGGCGCTCCCATTTGGTCTGGCCACAGCGCCTCGAACGTTCACCAAGATTATGGTGGTAGTGGCAGCGCACCTTCGGAGGGAAGGTTTGTTGGTGCACCCGTATTTGGACGATTGGCTAATCCATGCCAAGTCGGAGACGCTCTGCCGAGCAGCGATCCAGTGGGTTCTCCAATTGTTGGACAAGCTCTGTTGGATAGTCAATGTCTCCAAGAGTCAGTTGACGCCGTCGCAGTCCCTGGAGTTTTTGGGAGCATTGTTCGACACGCGTCAGGGAACGGCTTCTCTTACACAAGACCGAATGTTCACATTGCAAGCTCGCGTTCGCAGATTGTTATCCAAGCAGGTGCCCATTGTCTGGGACTATTTGCAGGTGTTGGGTCCATGACGTTAACATTGGAATTGGTACCTTGGGCGTTCGCTCATATGCGGCCCTTACAGTCAGCGTTGCTCTCCCGATGGAACCCGGTCTTGGAAGAATTTCATCTGCCCTTGCCCCTGACTCTGGCAGCCAGGATTGGTGGTTGTATCCGGCCAACTTGAGTCGCGGGGTTCCTTTAGAGATCCCGTCTTGGACGGTCATTACCACGGATGCCAGTCTGCTCGGCTGGGGAGCAGTGTGCTTACGGCGTTCAATACAGGGGCAGTGGTCACCTCAGGAAGCGTCGTGGTCCATAAATCGTCTGGAAACCAGAGCGGTTCGGCTGGCTCTTCTGGAGTTCCTACCACTCATTCGCGGCAGGGCAGTCAGAGTGTTGTCCGACAACGCGACCATGATGGCGTACATCAACCGACAAGGGGGAACCAAGAAGAGTCAGGCTGTAGCGTCCGAAGCTCGTCTCATGTTCGCCTGGGTGGAGCGTCATCTCAGTTGTCTCGCAGCCTCCCACATAGCCGGGGTAGACAATGTTCAGGCCGATTTCTTGAGCCGAAATTGGCTGGATCCAGGAGAGTGGGAGCTAGCTGAGGATGCCTTCCGGCTCATTTGTGCTCGGTGGGGCACACCTGCGAACGATTTGATGGCAACCTTCCGCAAGGCGAAAGCGCCTCGGTTTTTTGCTCGAAGGCGGGAGACGGCAGCAGAGGGAGTAGATGCTCTGGCTCTTCCATGGCCGACGGACGTACTACTCTGTGTTTCCTCCGTGGCCACTCATAGGAAAGGTGTTGCGGCAGATCGAGGTACTCTCGGCGGATGTTGTTCTGGTGGCGCCCGAGTGGCCACGGCGCCCGTGGTTCACAGACCTCCTGAACCTGATGGTAGAGGAGCCTCTCCGTTTCCCGTATGTTCCGGACCTTCTGCACCAAGGACCCGTGTGTTTTGACCAGGTCGATCGCTTTTGTCTAGCGGCCTGGCTTTTGAGAGGCAAAGGCTGAGATCTAAGGGCTACGCGGAACCGGTGGTCGCTACTCTATTACGCTCCCGGAAGACGTCTACTTCCTTATCTTATGTTAGGGTCTGGAACTTGTTTGAATCGTGGTGTCTAGACCGGGACGTGGTTCCTACGCGAGTGACCATGCCGGATATCCTTCTGTTCCTGCAGGACGGTTTGTCTAAGGGTCTTTCATGTAGTTCCTTGTGGGTTCAGGTGGCGGCGCTGGGTACCTTACGTGGTTTGATTCAGGGGAAACCAGTGGCGGCTCATCCTGATGTAGCGCATTTCCTGCAAGGGGCGGAACATCTGCGGCCTTCGATTCGTCAGCCTTGTCCGTCCTGAAATTTGAATCTTGTTCTTCGGGCCTTGTGTGGCGCTCCGTTCGAGCCTATTCGCAAAACCACCTTGAAGGATTTGACACTGAAGGTAGTGTTCTTAGTGGCCATTGTTTCGGCGCGTCGGATTTCCGAGCTTCAAGCATTGTTGTGCAGGGAACCCTTTTTGAGGATATCGGAATCAGGGGTATCCTTGCGTACTGTTCCATCCTTCTTACCCAAGGTGGTTTCTTCTTTCCATGTCAACCAGTCGGTTGAGTTACCGTCGTTCTTGCAACTCGATGATTCGGATACTTTGGCTAAGGACCTCCGTAAATTGGATGTGCGGCGCGTCCTGTTACGTTATCTGGAGGTAACTAATGCGTTTCGGGTTTCCGATCATCTGTTCGTACTGTTGAGTAGTCCTCGAAGGGGCAATGCGGCGTCCAAGACTACCATTGCGCGATGGTTGAAAGAGGCCATCAATTCGGCGTATATGTTGCAGGGTCGATCCCTGCCCTTGGGGCTGCGTGCCCATTCTACTCGCTCTCAGGCCACTTCTTGGGCGGAATGTCAACATATCTCGGTGGAAGAGATTTGCAGGGCGGCCACATGGAAATCTTTGCATACTTTTTCCTGGCACTACTGTTTGGATGTCAAGGCTCCCGGTGCAGGAGGGTTTGGAGAAGGTGTGCTTAGAGAGGGCCTCTCCGGATCCCATCCCAGGTGAAGTGCGCTTGGGTACATCCCAGGAGTCTGGACTGATCCGGGTACGTACAGGGAAAAGAAAATTAGGTTATTACCTTTGATAATTTTCGTTCCTGTAGTACCACCGATCAGTCCAGAGTCCCACCCGGATAAGTGCTACTATCGGGAGAGGCCATAGTATACGTGCTGCTGTCTGTTTGATATTTTGCTCCTTTTTCTGTCTGTTATCGGTATCTTGGGTTCGTTTTCCCAGTTGGGCGTTGAGAACCGGTAATGAGGATTCTGTTGGACTGGTGTTGTTGGTCCTGGTTAGAAGGTTCGTTAGCCAGTTTGATTTGTGATTTTCCTGCTCTGACATTAAGTAATACTGCCGGACTGTAGGTGGCACCAGCCTAGATATAGGCAGAGTTTTTGTTTGTAAACTTCTTTCTCCATCTGCTAGAGGGGGGGCCAAACCCAGGAGTCTGGACTGATCCGTGGTACTACAGGAACGATAATTAGCAGAAGGTAAGAACCCAATTTTCTTTTTTTTGCTTTTTGTACAACTTTTTGGGGTGCTCAGAAATGACACCTGCTCCAGCCAGGCATTAATTTTTGAGCGCAAAAACCTGCATATTGGACGCATATTATTTTTTTGCATTCGGAGTGAATAGCTAATAGCCTCATTCACATGCATTTGCATGGGATGAGTGCTATTATATTCCCGGTGCGTTGGATGCGCTAATCCCCTTATGGCATCAGATGATGTCACCCATCTTGCTGTGTATGGAGAACACCTGTTACATATAAGCAACTTCGCTTTTTCCGATGGACAGCAGGATGTCAGTCCTTACAAAATCCTCCCGTCTTTCCTTGTAGTTGGTTTCTCCAAGTCTTAGCTTTATCATGGACTGAGGGGTCCTGCCAGGAAGGCAAGGAGGTGGCTAGGTCTGTACATGCTCAGTAGAACATGCTCGAAGCTTCTAGAAGCTTTGAAATCAAAGTTCTGTGCCGGGCTCCATCAGATAATGTAACCCACATGTGAGGACTGACATCCTACTATCCATTAGAGAACTTTTAAATCTTAACTCCTGATTGTCCCACTTACAGCCTCATTAAGTTTTAACCTTTGTTTTAATAAATGAACTTCCTAAAGTCTTTTTTGCCCCTTATATTCATTAGATTGAAAGCTCTACTGTCTCTTATATGTTTTTGAACAGTGCTGCATATGTCAAATAGCGCTATAGAAGTATTAAGTAGAAGTAATGATAGTTCCCTGTACGTACCAGGATCAGTCCAGACGGTGGGTTATGTCCCCCGTCCAGCAGATGGAGTCAGGCAAAGCTTCGGAGGGTGCTGGTATATAAGCCTGTGCACCCTCTGCTGTTGCAGATATGTAACATCACTTTCTCCTTTTAGCCCATCTTTTCAAATAATGCTCAAGGCAGCTTATAGCATTATTAGTATTCAGATGCAATGTCCCTGCCCCAAAGAATTCACAGATGCACCAAGAGATAAAGTGACTTGTCCAAGGTCACAGTGGGTGTCAGTGGGAGATGTGGGATTTGTGCTCTCGTTTCTCTTGTTTTCAGACCATTGCTCTAACCACTAGGCCATTCCTAATGGTTAGAATATATTAGAAGCCAAGGTGCTCCTTTTTCTTCTAGAAAATTACGACATATATACTGGATGCAAAATTAGAGTATGGGCCCCAAAAAAAATCAATTCTGGAAGTTTATCATAAGCTCCTCTTGTGGATACATGGTTGGGGTCATGGATAAAGGATAGACTGTCTCGTTGGTTAGAAACTTGGTTGTAAAGATACTTGTAAATTTGTATCCCTGACCGTCCATATGGCAGTTTTTTAAAACTTTGTATTCCTGACCACTCACACGAAGATCTGTCTGATCCTATATTGTTGAAGATCTTTTTGGTCTCCTGTTCTGTCCCTCCCGATGCAGCCAGTGCAAAACACGGCCGTGTCGGGGGACCAACAATGTTATTACAATTCATTGTTCTACTGCTTTCAAATGCAAGATATGTCTGCCTGATAATTATGTTGAGCGAATACAAACTTGTTCTACTCCAGTACGGCTTTTGTGCCTGTAGATGGTTCACCTGACCTGACACAGCCCTGATTAGTTGGATTTGTGATCATGACCCAGAAATGTCATGGGTTTGTAATCACAACCTAGAAACATCAAGTTTCCACACATCTCTGTTCAGATTGCACTGGTGGTCATGTTGATGCTTAGAAGCTGGGAGGGCCAAACTTAGGTACTGATTATTATTAGTAGACCCCCCCAAGACACTTCACTAGGGTCCTTCATTCCATGCTAGACATGTTTTGTGTGACTAGCTTTTCCTTACAATTTTGACCTGATGTGGACTGAAATACAAAAGGTTGATACAGCCATGATATAAGAACCTCTCCCAGTTCTGTGTTCAGAAAAACCTGACTTACCTCTGTCACATTTCTCTTCAGGCAGCTGCCCTATCGAAACAAAAACTTCACTTTGGGAACATTCCAGTATTTTCTAGATCCACCCGGCTCCTTTTCCTGAACAATACCTCTGAAAATGAGGCCATCTATTTTAGTTGGATTGCAAGTTCCCCCAGTATCCAAAAGGTAAGTGCCCAGAGAGCAAGGCCATCTTTTATATCTGGAACACAGATGATAAATACTCAGAAGAAGGTGCTACCTTGTGTAGCTAACACTTCCTCTTCATCCAGGCAAGCCAGTCCACACCAGTGGGTTGTGCGCTCCAACCAGCAGGTGGAGACAGAGAACCCTCATACAGCTGTGCTCGGGCACCAGCCAGCCAGTTTTTCGCTGTCTCTGATCAGGTGGTGGATATGCATCCGTGCTTGTGGATCTTGGCCTGCCTCGATTGAACAGTTTGACCTCCTGTGGTGAAAACAGTAGCTCCCTCTTTCAGTTGAGTGTCTGAGAGCCAATCTCAGGAGACAAGCAAAAATAAAAAAGAACAGGCGTGAGGTGAAGGCTGCAGAAGAGATCCAGGAAGGTAAAGAGGCCTTGGGCTCCGCCCTGCTGCATAGTACTCTTCTTTGTCTGGTCCCGCCTTCTTCCCTCTACTCTCTACCTGCCTTTCTTATTTTGCCAGTTTTGTCTATGGAAAGTTTATTGAAAAAAAAAGTGTGCGCATCGAGCAGTGCTGGGATCGTTTGCAGGCCGGGCAGCAGACAGCTGTGATCACAGTCACGCGATTCAGTAGGGCTGTGTGGCTAATTTTAGAACAGGCAAATCTTCAGCGGCAAAGCCGCATGCGGTAAGTGCCATTTTGATTGGCAGGAACTGCTAAGGCACGTGGTAGGACATATTTGCTCAGTTTTTAGAGGAAGGTGAAAGAATATAACATGGCCTTGGGGAAGTAGCATGGGAAGAAGCTCCACGTCTGCTCAGCATGCCATATGAGGGTTCTTAGTCCCAGGAGGTCCCTCATTGTGTGTCAAAAGTGTATGGAGGCCCAGGGGGATGTTTCTTCAGGGGGCTTTGTTCCTGCAGGGACCTCAGAGGCCAACGCTTTACAGTCTGAGGTTGTGACGGTGACTACTACCAGAGAGGCTGAGGTATCTTCCCTGCCTCCTCCTCTGCCAATCCCCTTGGGAGTGGACTCCGAGAGGGTTTTGCCTACCCTGGGGTTAGGGGTTAGGGAGACAAAGTAATCAAGACGGCAAAAAGTCAAGCGGAAGAAAGGATTGCCAAAGAGATTAAGAGAGGTGACAAAACATTTTTCAGATACATCAGTGAAAAGAGAAAAGTTCAAAGTGGTATAGTGAAACTGAAAAGTGAAAAGGATCAATGTGTGGAGAGAGACGAAGAAATGGCAGAAATATTAAACAAATACTTCAGTTCTGTGTTCACTAAAGAAGAACCTGGAGAAGGACCATTGCTAGTTAACAAACTAGAGGGGAATGGAGTAGATGTAACTCCATTTACAGTAGAGAATGTATGGGAGGAGCTGAGGAAACTGAAAGTAGACAAAGCCATGGGGCCTGATGAGGTTCATCCCAGGATACTGAGGGAGCTCAGAGATGCGCTGGCGGGTCCGCTGTGTGATCTGTTCAAAAGATCCCTAGAAACGGGAGTGGTGCCGAATGACTGGAGAAGAGCGGTGGTGATCCCGCTTCACAAGAGCGGAAACAGAGAAGAGGCTGGTAATTACAGACCGGTTAGCCTCACCTCGGTGGTGGGAAAAGTAATGGAGTCGCTGTTAAAAGAAGGAATGGTGAGCTATCTACAGTCGGAAGAATTGCTGGACCAGAGGCAGCATGGATTCACCAGGGGAAGATCCTGTCAGACTAATCTGATAGAATTTTTTGACTGGGTAACCAAGGAATTGGATCAAGGAAGAGCGCTCGATGTCATCTACTTGGACTTCAGCAAAGCTTTTGATACGGTTCCGCACAGGAGACTGGTGAACAAAATAAGAAGCTTAGGAGTGAGTGCCAAGGTGGTGACCTGGATTGCAAACTGATTGACGGACAGAAGACAATGTGTGATGGTAAATGGAACTTACTCTGAAGAGAGAGCGGTGTTGAGCGGAGTGCCGCAAGGGTCGGTGTTGGGACCGGTCCTGTTCAATATCTTAGTGAGCGACATTGCGGACAGGATAGAAGGTAAGGTTTGCCTTTTTGCGGATGACACTAAGATCTGCAACAGAGTGGACACGCCGGAAGGAGTGGAGAGAATGAGATGGGATTTAAGGAAACTGGAAGATATGGCAGCTGAGATTCAATGCCAAGAAGTGCAGAGTCATGCATATGGGATGTGGAAATCCGGAAGAACTGTATTCGATGGGGGGAGAAGGGCTGATGTGCACGGGGCAGGAGAGAGACCTTGGGGTGATAGTGTCTAATGATCTGAAGTCGGCGAAACAATGTGATAAGGCGATAGCTAAAGCCAGAAGAATGCTGGGCTGCATAGAGAGAGGAATATTGAGTAAGAAAAGGGAAGTGATTATCCCATTGTACAGGTTCTTGGTGAGGCCTCACCTGGAGTACTGTGTTCAGTTCTGGAGACCGTATCTCCGAAGGGACAGAGACAGGATGGAGGCAGTCCAGAGAAGGGCGACCAAAAAGGTGGAGGGTCTTCATTGAATGACTTATGAGGAGAGATTGAAGAATCTAAATATGTACACCCTGGAGGAAAGGAGGAGTAGGGGTGATATGATACAGACTTTCAGATACTTGAAAGGTTTTAATGATCCAAAGACAACGTCAAACCTTTTCCGTTGCAAAAAAATCAGCAGAACCAGGGGTCACGATTTAAAACTCCAGGGAGGAAGACTCAGAACCAATGTCAGGAAGTATTTCTTCATGGAGAGGGTGGTGGATGCCTGGAACACCCTTCCGGAGAAAGTGGTGAAGACCAAAACTGTGAAGGATTTCAAAGGGGCGTGGGATAAATATTGTGGATCCATAAAGTCTAGAGGATGTGAATGAAGAGAAGAGGCATCATAAGTCGCTTATCATGGCTAGAGCAAAAGAAACAAGTTATCCCCAATGGTTTCCGCAGGATTTTCTATAGCTCTTATAAGAGCCCTGAGGTCACCCGCGAAAATATCCATCAACAACATTATATGCTGTAGAACCAAACAACGTAAACAGTAACCATGACATTTGCAATGGATTGCCCCTTCCCTTAAGCCTGTGAACGGAAAGAGAACTGGCTCTCAAACCCCATAGTCTTGTGCTGAGCATCGGTGAATCAAAGGAAAATGCCTTCTCATTCAGCCATCAGCCGCGGAAGACTCCCGAATGTTCCCAAAATCTTTTCTGCCTCAGCCAGGCAGTCTGCTTAGAAAACCTTGCCGTTTAGCCACACTCGCAGACGTGCTGGAAACAATAAGGAGAACTGGTCATTCTTGCAAACCAACCCTGAGCAAGCCAGTGCTGCCACCTGCGCTGAAAAATCCCTGGACCAGTAGCACTTTGTCATTCTAGTACATGAGGTCACTCTTCTCGGATATGGAATTTGTGGCCCATTTCAGCAACCGAGCAATAAAAATCCTCGGAGTGTCCAGTGTGGCCGTTTCGGCCCTATGCAGTGTGCGCATTCCACAATCCCTTCCCCTCCAACCCTTCAGCTGCAAATGCTTGCGGCAATCATTTCTCCAACCCCGCAACCACTTCCGAGCCTGCGATCTCCTCTGGGAAACCCAATTGTTTCTCCTTGAGTGGTTCTCGAGGTCAACGATTTTCTCAGCCCGCTGAGCCACTAATTTGCACGCCTCCTGCAACTGCATCACAATAGCCGTGTTGCCGTCTTCCAAGATAGAAACTCTGTTCTCAGTTTCAGTAACCCATTTGCCCACATCCTGAAGTGAAGATTTCAGCTCTGCAAAGTTCTCATCAGTTTTGTTAAAGCGGCTCTCTACAGCCGAGACGACCAAGTCATGTTGCTGAGCACCATACATTTATCTATATATCCCAAGAATCCACAAATAAATCAGTGACCTGAAAATGAAATAGGGCTTGTGAGTTAAAAGGAGGGATAGCACCCGAAGCACCGTCTTAGGATCCCCCTCCTGCATTCACCGCATCATGTGACCTCCTCTACCTGAAAGGTTTTAATGAAGCACAAACTTTCAACCTTTTCCATTGGAAAGCAGACAGTAGAACAAAGGTCACGAAATGAAACTCCAGGGGACGATGTCTCGGAACCAACATCAGGAAATATTTCTTCATGGAGAGGATGGTGGATGCCTGGAAGAGGTGGTGAGGACAAAAACAGTAAACAAATTTAAAAAAGCATGGGATAAACACCGTGGATCCCTAAAGGCTAGACCATGGACATGGAAGAAAAGGATGCATGGGAGTAATCTGAATGGTTTCAGCAGTTACTACCCTTGACCAATTAACTTTTATGATTTTGACACAGTTGCAACATTGCTCTCTGCTTCAATGGCAGGGGTAAAAGAGGAACTGGATTCAGACAACAGCCAACACTGGGCCCTGACTTTTACAGTCCAGGGTACTGATACACAGACATTAGGGGAAAAGTGTAGGATTGCTTCTATGGCGAAGTCCAAAAGCAAAGCACGATCAAGCAGAATTGTCTTGAATTATCAAGGAGGTGGCTCACCCAGTGACATTTTTGCTAGCTTTAATTTTGTTATGGGTTTGGCAGCTGCTTAGTTTTGATTGTAAATATTACTACCCTTGACATGAAGCTTGGGGGTAACCTCCACAGAGCGGCAGTTATTACCTTTAACAAAAACATGGGGTAGTTTCATGGACCCTTGGCCTGAGGTGGGAGTTGACGCTACCTGAGGGGTTGGGCCCGACAGGTCCCCACCGTCGGGAGGCAAGGTTGATTGGAAGCAAGGGCAACAGGACCACGGCTGTGGCCTAAGAGAGAGGAGGTATAGAAAAACTGCCTGCGTCACAGCCATATGATCGCAGGCGCCTGCACTGTAACAGTACTGCGGGGTGCCCCGAGGAGTGGGGACAGAGAGAGTCCGTTCAATGATATTGCAGTGCTGGGCAGGTCTGGAGAGAGGATGTACCAGAGGAAGGATCTCCAATGCAGAAGCGCGCAGGGCAGGCCCCGAGGAACGGGGAGCGCAGAGACAGACCCCTGATGTGATAATGCTGAGGCTGCCCCAGGGAGTGGGGAAGCGTGGAGACAGGATCTCTGGAGTAGAAATGCTGAGGCTACCCCGAGGGGGCGGGGAAACGTGGAGACAGGATCTCTGGAGTAGAAATGCTGAGGCTACCCCGAGGGGGCGGGGAAGCGTGGAGAAAGTGTCTCTGGAGTAGAAATGCTGAGGCTACCCCGAGGGGGCGGGGAAGCGTGGAGACAGGATCTCTGGAGTAGAAATGCTGAGGCTACCCCGAGGGGGCGGGGAAGCGTGGAGACAGGATCTCTGGCGTAATGCTGAGGCTACCCCGAGGGGGCGGGAAAACATGGAGACAGGATCTCTGGAGTAGTAGCGCTGATGCTACCCCGAGGAGCGGGGAAGCGCGGAGACAGATTTCCAGGAATGGAAGCGTAGAGCAGGCCCCCGAGGAGCGGGTACCCAGTGCCAGAGTCCACAAACAGAGAGCAGAGATCCAAGGCAGGAGCCGCAGGTCCGGAGAACAGGAACAAGTACCAGAGGAGCTCAGGGAACTTGTTGCCAAGTTGGTTAGCGTAGGCCAAAGGAGGTGCTTAAATATCTCAGGCTTGTGATGTCATCAACCAGGGATGACCCTGGAGTTCCCGCCATTGGGCCTTTAAAGGGAGGACAGATGGCGCGCGCAAATGCCTAAGGAGGCCCGGAGTCAGAACGTTGGTCGGCAGCGTCCCAGCTGCCACGTGGGGCACGGACAGCCAGGAGGAATGTGGCGGTAGCAGATGGCCACAGCCGTGAGTTCACCAGGAGTGGAGAGCTAGGCATGACATGATGTGAGTTGGGTCAGCCACGGACGGCTGCGGCCGACAGTCATAACACTATCCTTAACAGAAGGCATGGGGGTAACCTGCATGGAGCAGCAGTTACTGCCCTTAACAGAAGGCATGGGGGTAACCTGCATGGAGCGGCAGTTACTGCCCTTAACAGAAACATGGGGGTAACCTGCATGGAGCGGCAGTTATTATCCTTAACAGAAACATGGGGGTAATCTGCACAGGGCAGCAGTTACTACCCTTAACAAAATGCATGGGGGTAATCTGCATAGAGTGGCAGTTACTACCCTTAACAGAATGCATGGGGGTAACCTGCATGGAGCGGCAGTTACTATCCTTAACAGAAGGCATGGGGGTAACCTGCATGGAGCGGCAGTTACTATCCTTAACAGAAGGCATGGGGGTAACCTGCATGGAGCGGCAGTTACTGCCCTTAAAAGAAAGCATGGGGATAACCTGCATGGAGCGGTGGTTAATACTTTTAACAGAAGGCTTGGGGGAAACCCACATGGAGCAGCAGTTACTACCCTTAACAGAAAGCATGGGGGTAACCTGCATGGAGCGGCAGTTACTACCCTTAACAGAAACATGGGGGTAACCTGCATGGAGCGGCAGTTATTATCCTTAACAGAAACATGGGGGTAATCTGCACAGGGCAGCAGTTACTACCCTTAACAAAATGCATGGGGGTAATCTGCATAGAGTGGCAGTTACTACCCTTAACAGAATGCATGGGGGTAACCTGCATGGAGCGGCAGTTACTATCCTTAACAGAAGGCATGGGGGTAACCTGCATGGAGCGGCAGTTACTATCCTTAACAGAAGGCATGGGGGTAACCTGCATGGAGTGGCAGTTACTGCCCTTAAAAGAAAGCATGGGGATAACCTGCATGGAGCGGTGGTTAATACTTTTAACAGAAGGCTTGGGGGAAACCCACATGGAGCAGCAGTTACTACCCTTAACAGAAAGCATGGGGGTAACCTGCATGGAGCGGCAGTTACTACCCTTAACAGAAAGCATGGGGGTAACCTGCATGGAGCGGCAGTTACTGCCCTTAACAGAAGGCATGGGGGCAACCTGCATGGAGCGGCAGTTACTGCCCTTAACAGAAACATGGGGTAACCTGCATGGAGCGGCAGTTACTACCCTTAACAGAAGGCATGGGGGTAACCTGCATGGAGCGGCAGTTACTGCCCTTAACAGAAACATGGGGGTAACCTGCATGGAGCGGCAGTTACTGCCCTTAACAGAAGGCATGGGGGCAACCTGCATGGAGCGGCAGTTACTATCCTTAACAGAAACATGGGGGTAACCTGCACGGAGCGGCAGTTACTACCCTTAACAGAATGCAAAGAGGTAACTAGCATGGAGCGCAGTTACTACCATAAGGGCAAACTGGATGGACTATTTTGCCTTTTTCTGCCATTATTACTATGTATATAAAAGCTGCAAAATAAATAAATAAAATCATTACAACCTGCCAATAAATATCAGCTAGTAGTTCAAGAGGTTCGCCTGCAGGATTCATGTAATTGAGCTTTCTCTGTTGCTGCTCCTTGCTTGTGGAACAGGTTAGCTGAGATATTACGTTTTTGAGTCTGTTCTTCAGGTATTTAGAATGTCTTTTTAGGCAATGTAATTTAAGCAAGCCTTTTTATCTTGCTCATCTAATTAAGTTTTAACCTGTTATGATGGAAGATTCAGATTTTAATTTATTGTATTGTCTGTGATTTTATGTGTGTTGATTTGTAATCCACATTAGAGATAATGGAACTTGCAGCATAGAATCACTTTTTTTTAAAACTGTTTATTTAACCCTCCCTACAACACTTACAGAGGCAATATCAGCACACAAAGTACCATAAATCAACAGACATCTGCTTTACAAAAGGAATATTAATACAAGCGACACTTCATTCCCAGCGAGACGGACCTGGTAGCTAGCCAGCTCGAATGTGAGGGAGAAAGTTAGCATCTAGATCTTGTAACACTAATATCCATATATAGTAGTATAGGGACACTTAATCGGGGATTTGCCAAACCTCAATATGACCAATATCTTGACAAGATTGCATCACAGAATTTTACATTTCATCTTAACAGATACATGAGCTTCTCCACCAAGGCGATCTCGTGCACCTACTGGTGCCACCTTGCCAGTGTAGGTGTGGATTTCCACAGTGGTAATCGTGAATCTGCCTGTGTGAATTAACTGGTTCACCAGTAAGCATTTAGAAGTTGCCATTAACAGAAGCACTTTTAAATAAATAAATAAGTACATGCATACATAGCATCCACTAGAAAAGCAGCTCCTGACTCCAGAAAGGGAGTTGCTTCACCCACCACAGCAGTGCCTGAGCCACGTAACCACCACAGATATCAATCTGCACTATCAGCACCGTGGATGTGAAGGCATGCTTCAACAACGCCTCAGCTTTCCTATCCCCAGGGTCTTTGAGGGCAGCAGAACCCTCTACTAGGATAGTTGCCTTCTTGGTTACTGTTGAAACTAAGGCGTCAACGCTTGGAATCCGAAAAAGACCGTGAATAGCGTTCAGTGGCAGAGGGTAAAGCTTTCTCTTTAGACCAGTCTCAGGGGATTGCCACTGCATCAGAAGCAGAGCCTCCACTTTTCAATGCAGGGAAAAACTTTAGAGGTCTTACGAACTCCCTGCGGAATAGGATCCCACCCAGGGGCTTCCAACAGCTTAGAGTCCCACATTCTGAGGGAGGTTGCTCCCTGAGAAATTCCATCCCCGTATCATTGGTATCCTCTAAAGTTAATTCTCCTTCCTCTAAGAAATTACAACTTTTCAGGAAATAGGTGGCACAATAACAGTTGCCTGTGAGAGGACTCTGACCCATGGAGATAAAGTCTAGTGCAGAAAACAAAAGACTTCTGGAGAAAATGCATTTGTGTTCGAGCGGCAGGGGCCTGCAGGGGATACCACATGTCCCACAGTGTTGTCCATGCTCAACAGTCAATCTCCCATGGCCAGAGAGAACTGCATGGGAAAGAGAGCAGAGGCAGGAGAGAAGGGTCATTCCCCCCCACCACAACCCTCGCAGATTCAGGGACTTACTCTCTGTTCCTGAGCTTTACTTCAGCCCTGTCTGAAACTTCCCCTGTTTAACTTTTTATTAACCAACACTTTAACAAAACTTGAAAATGAAGGGAAAGGAGCAGAAAAGTGTGTGTGTGATAAGATAGTTTTACCAGAGGATTCTCCTGAAACTCTGTCACTCTCTGGGGTTGGGAGTTTACTGACGGCTGGGCTGGCTGAAGTGAGGAACCAGGACCTCGGCCCATACGGGCCCAGCCAGAATAGAAACCTGCTGTAGCAGTAGCAGAACGCCCTGCCATCTGCTGGAGACAGAGAATACTGCAGCACCACAAGGACCAGTACAAATGTTGTAGAAAAAGGGGTGTCCTTTGTCTCCGTCTGCTAGTAGGGGGAGTTAACCCGCTCGTCTGGGCTGGTGTAGCAGGATGATAGGGAAGAATGGGTTTTGTGCGCTTGCAAGTCTCCTGTGTAAAAGAAAGGACTTCGCATGGGTTCAGTGGGTCTGTCTCTAAGAGAGGAAGTGGATGCTAAGTGACGCACACCTTGCTTCTCTGGCAGGAATATGAAGATACTGGGCTGTTCTTTGTTGCAGATGCTGGATGTTAGCCCGCAGTCAGGCATCGTCCACGCTGGTGAGAGCGCACAATGTGTGGTGACACTCCTCGCTGCTGAGGACTCCATGTTTTACAGCCTCGATCTGATCTGTGAGGTGAGATGAGCTGGGCTGGGAGTGCCCTCATAGGCACTTCTTACTTTATTTCAGCATTTATAGCAGTGGGAGCTTACGTGGTTTCCTAAGGTCATTATGAGTGGCAGTGGCGCTGGCAGCGGTGGAATTTAAACCCTAATCACTTTGTTCTCACTCAGTGAGATCTCGAAAGCTTCCCAGCAGACTTCAGGTTTTTCTACTTAAAAGCGATTCTGCTGTTCACAGAAATTTGTTTATTTAAAGCAAAGGGAAATGAATTTTCTTTTGGGTTTGTTCTTTTTTTTCCCATAAGGAAGCAGATATCTGCTAATTAGGGGGTTTAGGTAGTGGGCTGTGATCCCTGAATTTACAGATAGGAAGTGTTTTTCGGATTTTACGCCTGAAGAAGGACTTGACTTATGGAGACTGCCTTTTAAGAAAGTGCTGTGTATGTGTGTGAGTATTAGGGCATGTGTGTTTCTGTAATGTGCATATGGATAAAGCATTTGAGCGTGTGTGTGCATGTGTGTGTGGCTATAATGTGTATATAGCAGATTTCAGATTCAGTTAACTTTACTGGCATGACGGCTTTCCATATATCGCCAAAGTAATACACGGGAAGGCCAAGATTCAGCACTACGTAGCCAGATAAGTAGTGACTTATCTGACAAAGGACAGCAGCTGAATATGCAGCTGTGATCAGCAGTCACCACCTAGCTGGGTAAGTACTTATCCGATTGAGGAGGTAGCTAGATAAGTAGTGGCAGAATGTGGGCAGATCAGGGAAGAGCTATTTATCTGGTTAACTTAGCCGGATAAATGCCAATATTCACACTTATCGGGTTAAGTTAACAGGGTAAGTTAGACAGGTCTAAAGTTAGCCACATAAGACTTATCTGGCTAACTAGCAACTTTTCTGGGAATAACCATGTCGCAGAATATCCTGTGCGAGTTAGGCAGATAAGTCTTATCCAGTTATGTCTGAATATCAGGCCCAGAATGATTAAAACAAAGCGGTAAGAAAAGAAAGGAAAATTTACAAAATAATAAATGAAACAGAGTAACTGTTACAGTCAGTACAGCATGAGAGGCATGTCTCTGGAGGAGTAGCAGGCTGCAAGCCCGGGTTCAAATCCCACCGATCTTCTTGTGACCTTGGGCAAGTCACTTTACCCTCCGAAGACTCAGGTACAAAATGACAGCTAAATGCCGTAAGCCAAGATGTTTTCACAGGAGGGGTCACACTACCACAGGACAGGGCAGTTTCACCGAGATAGAGGCCCCTCCCTCAAAAAAGCATCGCGGCTGTATTGTCATGTTGGTTTTCTTCTGGGCAAAACCCCACGGGACAAAACAACACAGCATTGGCCCTCTAGGCGTGATGGCGGCCCCCAGAGCTCGGGACCGCCATCACCTTAAGGGGCCATGTATCTAAAAAAACAAAAGCCTGCTCAAAACTAAAAAAAAGGGGTGGAAGGGTCAAAGCTCGAGGTGGCCCCGCGATGCCAAGTTAGAAATAGATCACGATGGTGGCCCCTCCAAGCTTGTCAGAAAACCATAAAGGTCTATCTTTCAATTCTATAATGTACTGACAGGTCTCCCGCTTCCTCCCCTGATAATAAAATAATGGTCCCAGCAACCCTGCCCCTCCACCCTAGGATCCCCCCAGTGTTAGCAAACCTCTCCCGCATCTGCACCCGCTAACCTCTGAAAACAAGAAAGGATCCAGCTTGGGGGCCCGAGGCGACCCCTAGCCCCAGTCTGAGCTTACCCTAGTCACTGGTACCCGGATCTTGTCCCCGTCATGCGACTGAGGCAAGGCCAGGTCAGGGGCATCCTGGGCCCCAGTGCTGGATTCCTTTTTGTTTTTGGAGGTTAGGGGGCGTGGGAGAGTGGGGGTTCTCCACTAGACCCCAACAAGGTTTTCTAACACCTGGGGGGGAGGGGGAGGGTTACGGGGACCCTATACCTCAACAATTACTTTATCATCATGGGGGGTGGGAGGAAGGGGGACCTACTGTCGTCACGCTATGATCTATTTTTAACTTGGTGTGCTGGGACCACCTTGAGTGGGGACCCTCAATGAGGAGGGGGTCAGCTTTGACAGCACCCCCCCCCCCCCACACACACCTTTTTTGATTTTCCGCAGGTATTTTTTTTTTGTTTTGTATGGCCTTTCAAATCTGATGCGGGAGCCTCAGGACTCACGTTAGGGTCCGAGGCTTCCACGGTAGATTACAGTTTCCTCAAGAGGAGGTGTTAAATTATTACCTGCCTGACAACGCTCTAGGTTGGCCATGTACATGTTTTTAACATCAGATTGCCTATTCAGGAGCTGCTTTGCCTGGATTTGCAAAATTCATGCCTGCAAATCCCGTGCAAAGCAGCTCCTTGTAATAGGGGAGGGAATCTGGACAGGCTTAGGCAAAATATCAGGTGTATCGTGCGATCTACGCTGTTTAACGCTCGCTAGAGCCCTCCCGGGGCTTGATGCGCCTCCCAGTTAGATTAGGGGCGGCTGAAGGGAATCTGAAGGCACGGCATGGGGCAAAGGGGGTGGGGTCTCTTTGTAGCCTGGTCCTTTCGGGGACTTGAGATGCTGCGGAAGGAGGAGGAGCCGAGCGTCTGTGATAACTCAGCATTTCTAGGAAGCTGGCGACCCCCCCACATGTCCAGGAACCCTTCACCTGTCTCCCAGGTTTCCCCAGCATTTGCCCCTGGAGAAGTGGGGGATGGGTGAATAATAGGGGTCTGTGTGTGGCCTAGTGCAGGGGTATCGGGCGCTCCGGGTGAACCTTAGAGCTTTGTACCCTGCCCCCTTCCCAGCCCTCACCACACACAATAAAAACGTTGGCATTTAGAAGAACCAATTTTACAAAGTATCATTTTCTGAGATAAAAATATCACAACGGAGGAAGTGACGTCACCCCTCATGCGAGCAGCTTAACTCTGCTGCTCCGTGAGCACTGCGGGCCAAATCGCTGCAACCGCGCGATTTTTTTGATTTTTTTCTCCCTCCAACGCGGGCGTTTGGCAGTCGAAGGGATTCTGCCTTAAACGGAATGACGACCAAACGCAAAATCAGCGATCTCAAAAAGTTCTCCTACACCAGGGAAGCCGGCGAAAACAGCGGCGAAAATTCTAAAATGGCGGCGGAGCTCACGCTCTCGGAGGGTGAAGAGGGGGCACCTGCACTGCCGACTCCGGAAATTACGGAACCATTCCGAGATGAAATCAGAGGTTGGTTTATAGAACTGAGGCAGGACATTAAAAATTATAAAGCCGAAATCACTACTTTAATTGCTGACATGAAAGAAGACCATGCAGAGCTAGGCAGAAGGGTGGATGAGGCTGAGCTCCGGCTAGATACTCAGGGGGAGGGCTGGACTCAGATGCAACTCTGCCACCAGAATTTGCAAGCGATCTGCCAGACTTTAGCAGAAAAAGTGGAAGATATGGAGAACCGGAGCCGGAGAAATAATCTTCGGATACGAGGGGTCCCGGAAACGGAGGAGTATGGGGACTGCTTTGATGTGGTGCACAGAATAGCCGCTTTTCTCTGGGAAAGTGATGAAACCCTGAAGGACACCGCCATGCCTAATATTCTCCTGGATAGGGCGCATCGAGCGCTGGGACCGAAACTTGCCAATCGACCTAGAGACATAGTGGTTTGTTTCCACTCCTTTCCTTTAAAAGAGCAGCTTTTTACTATTTCCCGAAGCAAGCGCATGTGGCGTTGGGAGGATCAGGATATTGCTATCTTTGCTGATTTGTCCTCAGCCACTTTAAAAAAGCGTCAGGAATTTCGCTGTGTTACTACTAAGCTACAGGAGGCTAACATCCGGTACCGCTGGCTTTATCCTGGAGGAGTGTCCTTTATGATTCAGGGTACTACACACAGAGTCAAGACAGTTCTGGAGGCCAGCGCGATTCTGAAGGAGGCAGGTATCATTATTGCAGTACCACCCGTGGCGAAAGGAGCTGGTTCTACTTTGACCCAAATTGCGACTACAATCAACTCACAGCCTCGCTGGCAGCGCGTGTCCAAGGGGCGAAGACGGCTACAGAGGAATTCCTCTTTGACCGATCCTACGGCGGACACTGTGGACTAACTGAGTGTGGTTGCAATGCCTGCTGGACCTTTGTTCTGCTCGTTTGCAGGGACATAGGCGGTTCTTTTAAGTTTCATTCGCTGCCCGTCTAGGGGCCCTGAGGTCCTACGGCAGACACTGTGGAATGCCTGAGTTTGGTTGCAATGCATGCTGGACCTTTGTTCTGCTCCTTGGTAGGACAATAGGCGGTTACTTTAAGTTCAATTCGCAGCCCGTATAGGTGCCATGAGGAGTGACGACGATTTCCTCCATGTTCATTTGGAGCACAGGGTTTGTGCTTCTGGGTTTGATGGAGGGGGGGGGGTGGGGGGTTGGGGATCGGGGTAACGGCTTCTGATAATGAAGGTGATAAGGTTGCTCTCTATAAGCAAATGGATCCTGGGTGGGGGTTCCCTGGAGGAAGGTGGCAGGGTAGGGGGGAGGCTGTCCTCTCATGATTACTCTGAACTTTTTTTCTCTTAACACTAAAGGGCTGAATAGCCCAGGCAAGCGTAAATTATTGTTTAAGGAATTAGACCGGATGAAGGCTGAGGTGGTTTTCATTCAGGAAACCCACCTCCGCAAACGATATCTGGGCCTTATGAAACATCCTAAATTCCCTCATCAATATTGGGCGGCTGCTACTCCCTCCTCAAGGTATTCGGGGGTGGGAATTTTACTACACAAAGATGTTCACTTTGAATTTAAGGATCTTATAACAGACCCATCCGGCCGCATGGTCTTGGTAAAGCTTTCATTGGGGGGAGAAATCTTCTCTTTAGTCTCTGTATATGGGCCTACTACCCAGAAGGCAGATTTTTTTAGATCCCTGAATCACACTTTGGCTTCTCAAATAGAAGGAACTCTCATTATTGGTGGGGACTTTAATCTGACCCTGGACCCGGGCAAGGACACCTCTACCGGACACAGTGCGGACCCCAAGCTGGCTCGCGGGGCCCTTAAGGGTCTGATGGCCGAGATGGGCCTTTTGGATATTTGGCGCACTCGATTTCCAAAATCCAGAAACTATACGTTTTACTCAACCCCACATAATAGCTATTCAAGGATTGACATGTTCTTGGGTAGCAGAAGCCTCTTACCCCGGGTGACGAAAGCAGACATAGAGGCCATTGTGTGGTCAGATCATGCCCCCATTTGGTTTTCCTTACAACTTAAAGATTATGACCGAGGGGTACACTATTGGAAATTGAATGATTCTCTTCTCAACGATCCGGACTTTATTACACACATAGAACAAGAAATTCAAGATTATTTAGCATTTAATGATACTGGGGAGATGAGTGCTGGAACAATTTGGGAATGCCTAAAAGCAGTTTTACGAGGGAAATTTATAGCTAGAGCTTCTTATCTTAAACGGCAAAGAATAGCAGAACGGGAGAGATTAGTGCGACGATTGCAGGCGGTAGAGAATACTCATAAAAGGGACCCAACGAGAAAGGATATTCTTGCGTCCCTTGAGGCTGTGCGCACGCACATAGCGTCCCTAGATGCTGCTGCTATTGCGTTTCAGCTTGAACGGACTCAACAAAAATATTTTGAAGGCGACAATAAAGCGGGGAAACTACTGGCTCGCAAATTAAAACGCCGACAGGAGCAGGCGACCATTGTTAAAATTAAAAGTCAAGCGGGTACCATGTTAACCACTGGTATGGAGATCAGGCAGCGCTTTCAGCAATTTTATTCCGAATTGTACTCTGCTGATGGTCAGATACCACAGAGTGCCATAGACGAATATCTGGAGAATACAGACCTGATTACCTTAGAGCCTGCGCAGCGGTCTATCCTGGAAAAGGATATTTCCGAACTCGAGATTCAAAAGGTTATTCAAAACCTCAAACCTGGCAAATCACCTGGCCTGGATGGGTTTACGGGGCGGTTCTATAAGCAGTTTGCCCCACAACTTGCCCCTATCTTAGCTAAATTTTTCAAGTCCTTGAAGGACGGGCAGTCACTCTCAGCATCGGCGAATACGGCCGGTATAACGATCTTGACTAAACCTGGCAGGGATCCCGCGGTATGCGGGTCTTATCGACCGATATCTCTCATTAATATTGATTTAAAGATCCTTGCCAAGATATTAGCAAACCGGCTAAATGGGTTTTTGTCCCAGATAATTCATCCAGACCAGGCTGGCTTTATACCGGGCCGGCAGGCTAGTGATAATGTGCATAAGATATTGGATATGATCTGGTGTGTGAAACAACGTAGGATACCAGCCGTGGCTCTCTCGGTTGATGCCGAGAAAGCCTTTGATGTAGTTCATTGGCCCTATCTATTTACTTTATTACGCCGCTTGAATTTTGGGCCAAACTTTTTGCAGTGGTTACATCAACTTTACCAGAATCCCTTGGCGTGCGTAAAGGTTAATGGGGGGTATTCGCCCACCTTTCAGGTTCAGAGAGGCACACGACAGGGTTGCCCTCTGTCACCATTGTTATTCGCTATTTTTCTAGAACCTTTGGCCAATATCATTCGGCAGCACCCAGGAATTTCTGGGGTACAGGTAGGCGCCTTCTCCACGAAGATATCACTCTTCGCGGACGATATTCTGCTTTTGGTTACTGAACCGGAGCACTCACTTCCACTAGTTTCCCAAATTCTTCAGGCTTTTGGCAAGGTTTCTGGATTTCGAATTAATTGGGAAAAATCAGAAATTCTTAATGTAAATGTTCCCGCTGATATGGAGCAGTCTTTGAGGGGGAAATTTAGATTTCGATGGGCATCAACTAGCTTTAAATATTTAGGGGTCTATATCAGTGCTTCCCAGGATATGACCACGCTCAACTATGATAAATTATGGGCTCAGATCACTAAAGATTTGGAAGAGTGGAATCGATACAGGATTTCTTGGTTTGGGCGGATAGCAGCTGTGAAAATGATGATTTTGCCCAAATTTTTATATTTGTTTCAAACGCTTCCCTTAGCCATACCTAGGCGAAGCCTTACTATTTGGCAAAAACGCTTGTTATTCTACATTTGGGGGGGCCGCAGACCTAGAGTGGCCCGTAAGGTTCTTTACAGAAATAAATCACAGGGTGGCTTGGGTGTACCAAATTTAGAAAGATATTATACGGCAGCTAGATTTAAGACGCTGGTGGATTGGCATAGGAGCTTCCTACAGAAGCCCTGGATAACATTTAGTCAACAATTACTGGCTTCAGTACCGTTGTGTAGTCTGCTCTGGCAGCCTAAAAAGACTTGGGTTCTTCAGCCCCGAGATATTTTACCACCCTCCATGCTGCTCTCTTTACAGCTATGGGAAGATAAAAAATCTGGGTTGGTGGGACATCAGGAATTTCATCATAGCACATATTTGTATGCCAATACCCTATTTACTCCTGGTTTCGAAAGTCAGGCCTTTCAGGGATGGGCTAAGAAGGGAATTCAATATTGGGGGCAGCTCTGGGGCACACAGAATTTATTAAGCTTCCGGGAGTTACAGCAAAAATTTGATTTAGCGGCCTCTGATGTATATTTATATCTCCAGCTACGTCATTTTGCTCAGTCTCACCACTTGCAGGGACATTTGGCGCAAGGGAAATCTGATTTTGAACGTTTGTGCTTAAATACTCAAACAACTAAATTACTTTCGAATATATATGCATTTCTGGGCAGGGAAACCTTCCAGAAACCCACTTACGTTAAAGCCTGGGAAGCCGACTTACATCGCACCTTTGAGCAGGGGGCATGGGAGACGCTCTTTTTACAGACAGGCAAAGGTTTAATTGCATCCCATATTGTTGAAAATGCTTGGAAGATGGTGTTGCGATGGTATTACTCTCCAGAGCGGTTACATCGCATGTACCCTTCATTTCCCCCACAATGTTGGAGGGGATGTTCGGCCATCGGTAGTTTTTTCCATATGTGGTGGGACTGTGCAGCATTGCACCCCTTGTGGTCTCAATTGGAAACTTGGTTGACCAAGATTTATCGGGTCCATATTTGCCTCCTGCCTCAACAAACCTTGCTGGGGTTTCCCTTGTCCCTGGGGAAGGATCAACCTGATACTATGGCTCATTATATATTTTCGGCGACTAGAATAGAAATTGCCAGAAAATGGAAATCCCCGCTGGTCCCCACGCTAGGGGAGATTCAAAGCAAAGTGGAACAAATATACAGGCTTGCAGAAATTACGGCTCATCTCCGCCACACAGTGGGCGTTTTTAGGCGTGTTTGGCATAAATACTGTGAGTGGAAGAAGGGGCTGGGAAGTCTTGATAACGTTTAAATGCTGTTGTGGGTACTGTCCAGCGACTATGATATCTGCTGCTTCTTTAATTTCACCAATCGCTCGGGAGGTTTAGCTACATGTCCCCTTTTCCTTGTTCTGGGACACCCTAGGATCTATTAGATGGCGGTTCAATATCACCTATATCTTATCACCTATATCTTATTAGTGGTAGGGGGGGGGGGGGGGGGGGGGGAGGGATTTAGGTCCCTAGTTTGGTACTGAGTATTCCGGTGTTTAATACGGAGACCTTATACACAACACAGTACTGATATTTGATGTTTTCATAAGTTTTTATTGCTGTACACATATCGGTGTTAAATGCTGTTATTTACATACAATATGCTATGTCAACATATTACATATTTTGTATTGATGCAAAATTGAGCAATAAAATATTTAAAACTAAAAAAAAAAAAAAAAAAAAAAAATATCACAACAACGTGCATATTATTTTTACATGCGCTACAAAAAAGCAAAATAAACCCTTGTCATGAGTATGGTATTAGGCCTATGGTAATGCATGTTGGGTGTGGGCTTTGCCTCCAGAAAGCCATAAGTAAACTGAATTACAATGACAGGAGTATACATGGCATACTAAGAAAGAACAGTAACTGCCATCACTGAAACCGTAAAAACATTAACTATGAAAAGGCAACACTGCAGACACTACAGCAGGCCCTAAAAACCAATGCACCTCCTATTAGGAAAACGGGAAAAGCCAGCCTGCTATAGATCCTGAAATAGAAACTTCACACTAGCACACATGCAGACCCTCATCAAACACAGAAGAAAGAGACTGTAGATAGGAACTGAACTGGAAACTGCAACAAGCCAGTGCAACAATGGAAAACCAGAAATGCCATTCCTCAAAACAATAAAATCAAGAAATATGAGACAATCATAATAGTAAAAGCCATACTAATAAAAAGAAAAAATAGTTCCAAACAGCTGATGAATAGCATAACAACCAATAATTAACATCTCATATAAAAACTATAACATTTTTCCCAGACATTAATGCAATATTTCCAAATAGTAAGACTTTAAAAATCCATACTTGGGAACTTTAGATTTCTAGTCATCCTGGGATTTCTGTGGATTAGTGGGAGAGGGGGATGCGGTGGCAGGAAAGGGGAACTTTCTTTTCCCTCTCTCTCTCACACACACACATTTATTCACACTCATGTACACAGATGCGCTCACACAAACCCAGGTTCTCGCTCTCCACGCATGCTCCCACACACAGATGCATTCACACACGCACATATCTACATTACCTGAATGTAATCTGCTTTGAAGTGCCTGAAAAGCGGAATTTAAATCAAATAGATAAAATGCCTCAGGTTTTGGTGCTGGTCAGGTTTCATTTCTGACCTGATGGCAGAATGCAACATATTTAGCTGCTTTAGCTGCTGTTGCTCTTCTTTTCCCCAGCATGTGTGAGAGCCCGCATGTATGTAGCATGTGTGTATATGTAGCGTGTAAATCAGAGTACAAGAGTGTGAAATTGGGTACTGGTTTGTATGTAGCATGTCTGCCGACGATCAACACCCAGGAGCCTTGAAACAAACTGGGAAAATCAAACAGATTGGGGAAAACGCTGCATTAGAGGTGATTTCTCTGCCCTGCAGAGATTTTCTTTGGTTTGCTTTGTTCACGTGAAGAATATGACCGAAGCTGAGATCTGATTTAGTTAACTCCGAACCAACAGCGTTAGATGAAAAAACTGGAAGATTGTTGGCGTTCCCGGATGCATGCAGGGCTAAGAAAGCTTGGGGCAAATGTCCATTAGGCAGAGTTTGAGATATTTTTCTAACAGGCAAGGAAATGTTTGTTTTATCATAGCTGACATCTGTTTTTTTTTAATAATGTATGGCAAAACTGCCTTCCGCCACCTCCAGTACCACACTCAGGCTTTCTTCCTGCCTGGCTGGGAGAAGTGGCAGCATCTTCACTGGTCCGGGCAGATCTCACTCCCTTCTCGGCCCGCGGCTGACACTGTCCATGGACTTGTAGTCCCCTTCCATCGTCCTGCTGGCAGGTCTTGCATCCCAGCTGCCTCTTCTTCCTTTCCCAGGTGTTCATGCAGGAAGCGCTGATTCACTTTGAGAAGGAACTGCAGGACTGGGAGGAGGAGAAAGAACGGCAGAAAGTGGAGTTCACCATCACGGAGAAGAACCTGAATGCTGATGAGACCCCAAAAGAAGTGATAAAGGTATCCTCCCTCTGTGACTTACAAGAAAATGAAGATAATAACAACCTAACTGGACAAGCTGATTCCTATATGTCCCACTTTCAGAATTTGGTATTGGCAGAGACTTGGATTCCTGAGGCAGATGTTGCAAAATTCTGTGGCAGTTATATGGCAAATTTGCATCGTTTTGCATAAAGATTTACACATCTGGCCAAGCAATATTTAAACTATATACAAATAAAGCTTACTGTAAATGGGATTCTCCATAGATAACAGGATGAATTAATCATGACACAAGGGTGATGTCATCCAACAGCACTGCTTGAGACTTTCACTAAATGAAACTGTCTTTCCCTGTACGTAGCAGGATCAGTCCAGACTGCTGGGTTATGCCTCCCCTCCAGCAGATGGAGTCAGAGAAAAGCACCCCTAGATATACCGGGGTGCCACCTGCCATCCCTCAGTATTTCTCTGACTCCAGCAGATTGAGAGGCATAACCTGCGGTCCTGATCCTTCTCAGATTTGTCATTGGTGGCACAGGTTTGCTGTCCCAACTCCTCTGACTAGATCAATTTATTATCCCTTAAGCAGACAGCACCATAGGAGTTTCTGATTCACTTGAGACTGCTTTTAGAAATATTTTCATTTTCTTTCCTTTCTGGCGCTAGCAGAGCTGAGGCATACATTGTGGCAGGCAAGGTAGGGCAGGGCCCTGAACCTGAGTGGGCCGGTCACTCTCCCCCCCCCCCCCCCTTGTTTTCATGCCACAGATCATAATTTCTCTGAAGGGGGCTTGCGCTTTGCTGGGGCACAAGGGCTATCAGTATATTTCAGGTGGCTTGTTTCTTTAAAAAAAACCCAAAAAAGCAAACAAGCATCGAAGGAGACTCACAGCCCGTCGGAGACGGGTCAGAAGTGTGGTCCTGTTATTCCAGCCCCAGCCTGCCACAAATAGGCCCCGGGGCTCCGGAGGGGGTGGACCCTTCACCCAGCGCGTCGGTTTCTGAATTTTTCGCGCGCTTTTTTCTACTGCTCCCATGCCGCGCGCCTTAGCCTGTATGGCCTGCGGGGAGTCGGGGACCCAGCTTTCTCGGGGGGGGGGTCTCTGCTCCCGGTGTATTCCCGGAGACGAGGGACCCTCCCGGCGGCCGGGGACAGCCCGCGGCCTTTCACTTTCGCGGCCGCGTAAGCCGCGAAGAAGCTCAGTGGCTCGGGGGCAGAGGCCTGCTCCGCCCCCACTCGATGAGGGGGTGGCGGCCATTTTGGCCGCGCCGAACATAGACGCTGATGCAGCGTCGGAGGAGGATGATTTCTCTCCTACCTCCCCGCCTACATTAAGCCCCCAGCGCCAATGCGATCAAGATTTCTGAGCGATTTCGGACCCCCTCTTCCTCGACCTGTGGGGGGGGGGCCTTAAAGAGGCTACAGCCATTTTCCTCCTGATTTGTTCTTTTAATGCATAAGGCCTACTTAGAGGCTGAGGCAGACTGGGAGGAGTCCCCCCCTCCCCCCTCCTAAGCTTTTTAAGCCCGCACCGGACCAGGGGAAGGCGGGGGCTCGCTTTCCTCGCCCTGCTATGGATTCGGATCCGGGTGTTCCCGAGGCTGCGGACACTTGCGCTCAGGATATGGGAGGGGATGCAGACAACCATGTAATCTATTTATTTATTTATTTATTTATTTATTTATTTAAATTCTTTTAATATACCGATGCTCAAGACGAAGGTCTTATCGTACCGGTTTACAGCGTAACCAGGGGTAACCAATTAAATAGAAGAAAGTTACAATGAACAAGGATTAACTATGAACAAGGGTTTACAGAATAGAAGAATTAAAAGCGAAAGGAATTAGTTTAACATAACTCTAAAGTGTAAAATAAGTAACAATCAACATATGATACTGGCTTAAGGTGATGTTCCCGTGGAGGGGGATGAACCTCAAATCCTTAAATCCATGTTTCCGTGGAGGGGGATGAACCTCAAATCCTTAGACTGTTCAGCAAGGATGAATTGGATCCCTTAATGCCGCATGTTTTGCGGGAATTGGAGATTCCGGCTCCGCATCCCGAGGTGGATTCCTCTCCCGGGAATGCTGTCTTAGCAGGGCTTAAGGGTCCCCCGCAAACTTTTCCATTTCACCATAAATTTTTTCAGATTGTCTCCAGGGAATGGGATTTCCCCGAGGTATCATTAAGGGTCAGCAAAGCTATGGAAAAACTGTACCCTCTACCGAGCGACTCTTTAAATCTTCTTAAGGTTCCCAAGGTACACTCTACGGTCACGGCTGTTATTAAGCATACCACTATTCCAGTGACTGGTGGAACGGCGCTGAAGGATCTTCAAGATAGGAAATTGGAGATCTTACTGAAGCACATTTTTGAAGTCTCTGTGCTTGGCGTCCGGGCCGCGGTCTGTAGCAGCCTTATGCAGAGGGCCACTCTCCGATGGGTTCAACAATTGCTTACGGCGCAGGAGCTTCCCCCTGAGGAGGCAGAGCAGGCTAACCGCATGGAGTCCACGGTCGCCTATGATCTTCTATGGACTTCTGCACGCACCATGTCGTCCGCGGTTTCAGCAAGACGGCTCTTGTGGCTACGACACTGGTTGGCGGATGCCTCCTCCAAATCTCGATTGGGTTCCTTTCCCTTTAAGGGAAAATTGCTTTTTGGGGATGAACTGGAACAACTCATTAAGGATTTGGGGGATAACAAGGTGTACAAGCTTCCTGAGGACAAGCCCAGGCAGTTTCGCTCCTTCGGAGCGTCCAGAGGCCATTTTCAAGGTCAACGCCGTTTTCGTGCAGGGAGGGGTTCGTCCTTTGCACAGAGACAATCGCCATCCTGGTCACAGACATGGTCGCATTCCTTTCGAGGCAGGAGGCCTCAACGTTCGGCGGCCCCCCATACCTTTACCCCCAATAAGCCTTCACAATGAAGGGGCGCTGACCCATTCCTCTGTCCCACTGATCGGGAGGCGGTTGTCCCACTTTTGGCAGGAGTGGGTCAAGATTACATCGAACCAGTGGGTGCTCGATATTATAAGTCACAGTTACGCTTTGGAATTTGCTCGGCCGCTTCGCTATCTGTTTTTAGTGTCCCCTTGCGGTCCTCCGGACAAGCAACAGGTAATTGCTCAGACACTGTCTCGGCTGCAGGCATTGGGCGCCGTGGTTCCAGTCCCGTCAACCGAGAGCAGGACCGGTCGTTACTCTATTTCATAGTCCCCAAGAAGGAAGGCACATTTCAACCGATTCTGGACCTCAAGCAGGTCAACCGGCTTTACGTGTGCCACGTTTTCGGATGGAGACGCTGAGATTGGTCATTGCAGCCGCCCACAAGGGCGAGTATTTGGCTTCTTTGGATCTAACGGAGGCTTATCTACACATTGGAATTCAGGCGCTCCATCAAAGGTTTCTTCGGTTCATGATCATGGGGAAGCATTATCAGTTCTGCGCCCTGCCTTTCGGTTTGGCGATGGCCCCCAGAGTGTTTACCAAGGTGATGGTGGTAGTTGCAGCTTCCCTCCGACGCCAGGGAATTTTAGTTCATCCTTATCTGGACGATTGGCTCATCCGAGCGAAGTTGGAAGCACTTTGCAAGATAGCGGTACAGTCGGTGTTGGACCGCCTGCAGTCCTTGGGATGGATATTAAATTTTGCCAAGAGCCATCTGATACCATCTCAGGAGTTGGAATTTCTAGGAGCCCGGTTCAACACGGCGGCTGGCAAGGTGTTCCTCCCCCGTCAGCGCATGGTCAATTTAATGTCTCAAATTCAGCGCCTTCTGGTCCTTCCTTTGCCCACAGCATGGGATTATTTGCAAGTGCTTGGACATATGGCATCTACCCTGGAACTGGTTCCATGGGCTTTTGCTCGTATGCGACCGTTACAGAGGGTGCTGCTTTCCCGCTGGGACCCCAAGTCGGAGGACTATTCCCTGTCCTTGCCCTTGATGGAGCCAGCCCGGTCCAGTCTCAGTTGGTGGTTGGTACCGGGTCATCTTCTTCAGGGAGTGGACCTGGAACCCCTACCTTGGATCATCATTACGACCTATGCCAACCTGACAGGTTGGGGAGCGGTCTGTCAATCCAAATCAGCACAGGGTGGGTGGTCCCCCCGAAAAGCCAAATGGTCGATCAATCGGTTGGAGACCAGGGCGGTACGCCTGGCCCTACAGCACTTTCTCCCCTTGGTCCACCACAGGGCAGTGCAAATTCTTTCCGACAATGCGATGACAGTGGTATACATAAACCGACAAGGGGGTACAAGAAGTCGTCTGGTGGCGTCCGAAGCAGATCTGTTGATAGCCTGGGCGGAACGTCACCTGAGCCGTTTCGCGGCCTCCCACATCGCAGGCGTGGACAATGTTCAGGCGGTTTTTCTCAGCCGATAGCGACTAGATCCCGGAGAGTGGGAGCTGTCACCCAAGGCGATGAGACTCATTATTCGCCGCTGGGGAACCCCGTGCCTGGATTTAATGGCGACTCGGAACAACGCCAAAGCAGCTCGTTTCTTCAGTCGAAGGAGAGGACATGGGTCGGAAGGGGTAGATGCTCTGGTGCTTCCGTGGCCTCCAAACACTCTCCTTTATGTGTTCCCTCCTTGGCCACTGGTGGGGAAAGTTCTGAGGCGCATAGAATCCCACCAGGGTCTGGTTATTCTAGTGGCTCCAGAGTGGCCAAGGAGACCGTGGTTTGCGGATCTAGTCACCCTAGCAGTCGACGGTCCATTGCATCTGAGCCACATATCGACCCTTCTGTGTCAAGGCCCCGTATCTTTCGATCAGGTGGATCGCTTTTGTCTAGCGGCTTGGCTTATGAGAGGAGACAACTCAGAAAGAAAGGTTATCCGGAAGCCGTGATTTCCACTCTTCTCAGGGCTCGCAAGACCTCCACTTCCCTTGCCTATGTCAGGGTATGGAAGGTTTTTGAATCATGGTGCAGTGGGTTGAAAGTCTCCCCACAACGGTCCACGGTAGTGCATATTCTAGCGTTTTTACAGGAGGGTTTGAAAAAGGGTCTGGCCTATAATTCTCTTCGGGTCCAGGTAGCAGCATTGGGCTCTTTGCGTGGTGAGATTGAAGGTTCTACCATTGCGCAGCATCCAGATGTTACTCGTTTTTTGCGTGGAGTCAAGCATTTATGTCCTCCGGTACGGGTACTTTGTCCATCCTGGAGCTTGAATTTGGTTCTCCGTGGTCTCTGTGCCCCTCCATTTGAGCCTATCAAGCGGGCCACCTTGAAAGATTTAACTCTCAAGACAGTTTTTCTCGTGGCTATTTGTTTGGTGCGTCGGGTTTCCGAAATACAAGCATTGTCATGCAGGGAACCATTCCTACGGATAACGGAGTCGGGAGTATCGCTGAGGACGGTACCCTCCTTTTTGCCGAAGGTGGTCTCGTATTTTCACGTCAACCAGTCGGTGGATTTACCCTCCTTTTCTGAGGAACCAGATGGACCAGAGGCAACATGGATTCACCAGGGGAAGATCCTGTCAGACAAATCTGATTGACTTTTTTGACTGGGTAACCAAGGAATTGGATCAAGGAAGAGCGCTCGATGTCATATACTTGGACTTCAGCAAAGCTTTTGATACGGTTCCGCACAGGAGACTGGTGAATAAAACGAGAAGCTTAGGAGTGAGTGCCGAGGTGGTGACCTGGATTGCAAATTGGTTGACGGACAGAAGACAATGTGTGATGGTAAATGGAACCTTCTCTGAAGAGAGAGCGGTTTTAAGTGGTGTACCGCAAGGATCAGTGTTGGGACCGGTCCTGTTCATAGAAACATAGAAACATATAGAAACATAGAAATGACGGCAGAAGAAGACCAAACGGCCCATCCAGTCTGCCCAGCAAGCTTCACATTTTTTTCTCATACTTATCTGTTTCTCTTAGCTCTTTGGTTCTATTTCCCTTCCACCCCCACCATTAATGTAGAGAGCAGTGATGGAGCTGCAACCAAGTGAAATATCAAGCTTGATTAGTTATCGGTAGTAGGGGAAGTAACCGCCGCAATAAGCAAGCTACACCCATGCTTATTTGTTTTACCCAGACTGTGTTGTTCAGCCCTTATTGGTTGTTTTTCTTCTCCCCTGCTGTTGAAGCAGGGAGCTATGCTGGATATGCTTGTAGTATCAGTTTTTCTTCTCCCCTGCCGTTGAAGCAGAGAGCTATGCTGGATATGCGTGAAGTATAAGTTTTTCTTCTCCCCTGCCGTTGAAGCAGGATATGCATTGAAAGTGAAGTATCAGGCTTATTTGGTTGGGGTAGTAACCGCCGTAACAAGCCAGCTACTCCCCGCTTTGTGAGTGCGAATCCTTTTTTCTTCTCCCCTGCTGTTGAAGCAGAGAGCTATGCTGGATATGCGTGAAGTATCAGTTTTTCTTCTCCCCTGCCGTTGAAGCACAGAGCTATGCTGGATATGCGTGAAGTATCAGTTTTTCTTCTCCCCTGCCGTTGAAGCAGAGAGCTATGCTGGACATGCGTGAAGTATCAGTTTTTCTTCTCCCCTGCCGTTGAAGCAGAGAGCTATGCTGGATATGCGTGAAGTATCAGGTTTTCTTCTCCCCTGCCGTTGAAGCAGGGAGCTATGCTGGATATGCGTGAAGTATCAGTTTTTCTTCTCCCCTGCCGTTGAAGCAGAGAGCTATGCTGGATATGCATTGAAAGTGAAGTATCAGGCTTATTTGGTTTGGGGTAGTAACCGCCGTAACAAGCCAGCTACTCCCCACTTTGTGAGTGCAAATCCTTTTTTCCACATTTCCTCTTGCTGTTGTAGCTTAGAGCGATGTTGGAGTCACAGTAACTATGTGTATGTTTATTGAATAAGGGTATTGTCTCCAGGCAGTAGCCGTCATTCTGGCTAGCCACCCACTCTTTATTGACGGCCTCTTGATTTTATGGATCCACAGTGTTTATCCCACGCCCTTTGAAGTCCTTCACAGTTCTGGTCTTCACCACTTCCTCCGGAAGGGCATTCCAGGCATCCACCACCCTCTCCGTGAAGAAATACTTCCTGACATTGGTTCTGAATCTTCCTCCCTGGAGCTTCAAATCGTGACCCCTGGTTCTGCTGATTTTTTTCCTATCTTTGTGAGCGACATTGCGGACGGGATAGAAGGTAAGGTTTGTCTTTTTGCGGATGACACTAAGATCTGCAACAGAGTGGACACGCCGGAAGGAGTGGAGAGAATGAGACGGGATCTAAGGAAACTGGAAGAGTGGTCGAAGATATGGCAGCTGAGATTCAATGCCAAGAAGTGCAAAGTCATGCATATGGGGAGTGGAAATCCAAATGAACTGTATTCGATGGGGGGGGGAAAGGCTGATGTGCACGGAGCAGGAGAGGGACCTTGGGGTGATAGTGTCTAATGATATGAAGTCTGCGAAACAATGCGACAAGGCGATAGCAAAAGCCAGAAGAATGCTGGGCTGCATAGAGAGAGGAATATCGAGTAAGAAAAGGAAAGTGATTATTCCCTTGTACAGGTCCTTGGTGAGGCCTCACCTGGAGTACTGTGTTCAGCTCTGGAGACCGTATCTACAAAAAGACAAAGACAAGATGGAGGCGGTACAGAGAAGGGCGACCAGGAAGGTGGAGGATCTTCATCGGATGACGTACGAGGAGAGATTGAAGAATCTAAATATGTACACCCTGGAGGAAAGGAGGAGCAGAGGTGATATGATACAGACTTTCAGATACTTGAAAGGTTTTAATGATCCAAAGGCAACGACAAACCTTTACCATAAGAAAAAAATCAGCAGAACCAGGGGTCACAATTTGAAGCTCCAGGGAGGAAGATTCAGAACCAATGTCAGGAAGTATTTCTTCACGGAGAGGGTGGTGGATGCCTGGAATGCCCTTCCGGAGGAAGTGGTGAAGACCAGAACTGTGAAGGACTTCAAAGGGGCGTGGGATAAATACTGTGGATCCATAAAGTCAAGAGGCCGCCAATGAAGAGTAGGTGACTCGCCAGAATGATGGCTACTGCCTGGAGACAATACCCTTATTCAATAAACATACACATGGTTACTGTGACTCCAACATCACTCTAAGCTTCAACAGCAAGAGGAAATGTGGAAAAAAGGATTTGCACTCACAAAGACGGGAGTAGCTGGCTTGTTACGGCGGTTACTACCCCAAACCAAATAACCAAATTACTACCTCCACCTTCCTCTTTTCCTGATGCCTTTCAACTAGCTTGATCACTCCATTCTTATACTTCACTTTCAATGCATATCCAGCATAGTTCTCTGCTTCAACGGCAGGGGAGAAGAAAAACTGTTACTTCACACATCCAGCAGAGCTCTCTGCTTCAACGGCAGGGGAGAAGAAAAAAGGGTTCGTACTCACAAAACGGGGAGTAGCTGGCTTGTTACGGCGGTTACTACCCCAAACCAAATGTACCTGATACTTCACTCTCGACGCATATCCAGCATGGCTCTCTGCTTCAACAGCATGGGAGAAAGACTGATACATCACGAATTTCCAGCATAGCTCTCTGCTTCAACGGCAGGGGAAAAGAAAAACTGATACTTCACGCATATCCAGCATAACTTCAACGGCAGGGGAGAAGAAAAAAGGATTCACACTCACAAAGCGGGGAGTAGCTGGCTTGTTACGGCGGTTACTACCCCAAACCAAATGTGCCTGATACTTCACTTTCGATGCATATCCAGCATAGCTCTCTGCTTCAACGGCAGGGGAGAAGAAAAAAACTGATACTTCACGCATATCCAGCATAGCTCCCGGCTTCAACGGCAGGGGAGAAGATAAACAACCAATAAGGGCTGTATAACATAATCTGGGTAAAAACAAATAAGCATGGGTGTAGCTTGCTTATTGCGGCGGTTACTACCCCTACTACCTCTAACTAATCAAGCTAGATATTTCACTTGGATGCAGCTCCAGCTCCATCACCACTCTCTACATTTATGGTGGGGGTGGAAGGGAAATAGAACTAAGAGCTAAGAGAAACAGATAAGTATGAGAGAAAAAATGAGTGAAGCTTGCTGGGCAGACTGGATGGGCCATTTGGTCTTCTTCTGCCGTCATTTCTATGTTTCTATGTTTCTATGAGGATACCCGTTCTTCTCACGGTCGCGACTTACGGCAATTGGATGTTCGAAGGATACTGTTACGATATCTGGAAGTAACAAATGATTTTCGTACGTCGGGTCATCTTTTCGTCTTATGGAATGGTCCGAAGAAGGGGTCTAAGGCTTCCAAAACTACCATCGCTCGCTGGCTGAAGGACGCTATTGCTTCCACTTACATAGGTCATGGACGTCCTGTTCCGGATGGCCTTAAGGCTCATTCTCTCCGCTCTCAGGTGGCATCATGGGCGGAAAGCCAATGTGTCTCGCCCCAGGAAATTTGTAGAGCGGCTACCTGGAAGTCTTTGCACACGTTTTCTAGACACTACCGGTTGGATGTTCGGGATCCAACTGCAGATTCCTTTGGCAGTGGTGTGCTTCGAGCGTGACTCTCTGGGTCCCACCCCATTTAAGGCGGCTCGGGTACTTCCCAGCAGTCTGGACTGATCCTGGTACGTACAGGGAAAGGAAAATTAGTTTCTTACCTGATCATTTTCGTTCCTGTAGTACCAAGGATCAGTCCAGACGCCCGCCCATGTAGATATTTATTTCAGAAGAGTCTGCGCGTTTACGTGTCATATTTACTGTTGTTTCTTTCTTTACACAGTTTAAAAAAAAAAAAAAAGGGTGAACACTGTTTCTAGTATTTTTAGAGTATTTCTACTTGATCTAGTCATTGGTGATTGTAAAAAAAAAAAATTTCACACAGGATGAGATTTATGTTTCATTCTGCTTTGATATTGAATATACAGAGGGATCGCAGGTGGCACACCGGTATATCTAGGGGCAGCTTTTCAGCTTTTCTCTGACTCCACCTGCTGGAAGGGAGGCATAACCCAGCAGTCTGGACTGATCCTTGGTACTACAGGAACGAAAATTATCAGGTAAGAAACTCATTTTCCTATATATGATGTAAGATCACAAAGTTTTAATTGTAAAACATCATATCTATAAGTTGAATATGGCTACTACCGTGTAGTCTATATTAAATGAAGCGAGGAAACCTCATAACCAAAAAGGTGGGCTTCTTTATACACACGTTCTGCCAACTGTGCAGTGAGTATGGTATGATTTACAGTCAATTGAATAACTTAAGACTGTATTATCAAATTTTAATCATCGGTTTCCCCACTTAGTTATTGTCCATTTTTTGAAAAACACTTTTAAAAAAATTTTTTTGATTTTTTTTAAACCATCAAAGGCAGTAATGAAACACTTATCATTGAAGGACTTGGACAGCGTCTGGAACAACCCAACCTGACACGGCTCGTGTTTCTTAGGCTTCGTCAGGGGCGGTGAAGTTAAATTCAGTGTCTATAATAAGAAAGCAAACAATGCCATTTACATTCTTGCTAGTGTTGAAAATTAATTCCTGTCACTGCGCATGGTTTGTATCATATCTCCCACTGCCGTTGTTCTCCCTGCATCGGGCTTCTCTTAGGCACGCTGCCGTGCCTCTTCCATGTATTTAAAGGGCCCATGGCAGGAAAAGCCCCGCGGCCCTATCTGATGACATCTCATTTTCAGCCCTATAAAAGCCCCTACCTACCCTCCCTCCCTCTTCCCCTCTCCTCCCCAACCCCTTAAAATGCCCTTTTTTGTTTTAAATGTCTGGAGATCTAAAGATGACGAAGCAATGTGACAAGGCGATAGCTAAAGCCAGAAGAATGCTGGGCTGCATAGAGAGAGGAATAACCAGTAAGAAAAAGGAGGTGATGATCCCCTTGTACAGGTCCTTGGTGAGGCCTCACCTGGAGTACTGTGTTCAATTCTGGAGACCGAATCTCAAAAGGGACAAAGACAAGATAGAAGCGGACCAGAGAAGAGTGACCAAAATCATGCGAGGTCTGTATGAGAAGACCTATGAGGAGAGACTGAAGGAACTGAAGAGAGGAGGTGCAGAGGTTCAGATACCTGAAAGGTTTTAATGATGCACAATTGATCAATCTTTTCAGATGGAAAGAAGTCAGTAGAATTAGGGGTCACAAAATGAAACTCCAGGGAGGACAATTTAGAACCAATGTCAGGAAATATTTCTTCATGGAGAGGGTGGTGGATGCCTGGAATGCCCTTCCGGAGGAGGTGGTGAAGATGAAAACAGTGAAGGAATTCAAAGGGGCGTGGGATAAGCACTGAGGATCTCTAAAGGTTAGAGGATGGAAATGAAGAAAAGAGTGCATGGGGGTAACCTGCTGATGTGGCTGTTACTACCCTTAGGGATAGTTTTTAAAAATGTGCACATGCCACCTGGTACGCGCACATGGATGCACAATTTTATAACATGCGCGCGCCGGCGCGCGCATGTTATAAAATCTGGGGCGCTGCACGCAAGGGGGGGTTGAAAAATGCAATTTATGCGCAGCAATGAGATTGGGCCTCCCCCAGTTCCCTCCCAGTCTGCTCCAATTAAGGAGCGGACTGGAAGGGAACTTTCCTACCCCCTACCTACCCTTCCTCCCTCTTCCCCTCTCCTCCGCAACCCCTTAAAATGCCCTTCCTTTTTTGTTTTCTTTGTTTTAAAACTTACACCAGCTCCTGGCAGGCTGCCGGCGTGTGATCGCCTGGCACAGCAGCAAATGGCCGCTGTACTGGCCGCCTCCAGCTCCACCCTGCCCCCTGGACTGCCCCTTTTCTTTGGCCCGGCTCTTGTGCGCGTAACAAGGATTACACGTGCGGCCGGGCCCCTTTTAAAATGCGCGCGGTGTGCGCAAGGCCTGGCCACATGTGTAACCCCTGTTTTTTACGTGCGCTGGCCATTTAAAATCGGGCTGTTAACAAATAAGCCTTGATACTGTTACTGCAACTCCATCATTGCTCTCTACTTCAACTGTAGGGGAAAAGGGGAATTGGATTCAGACAGCAACCAACGCCGGTCTGGAGAAACAAACAAGCATGGGGGTAGCTTGCTGATGCGGCAGTTATTACCCTTAACCAACTCTACATTGCTCTCTGCTTCAATGGCAAGGGGTATTGGGGAACTGGATTCAATCAGCAGCCAACAAGGGCCCGGCTTCAATGGTCTGAGAATCTGTTAAGAAAGGGGGTAACCTGTATGGCGTGGCAGATGCTGCCGTGGGCTGGTTGGGTAGAATGGATGGACCATTTGGTCTTTTCCTGCTGTCATTTCTATGTTTCTATTCTGATGCCCCCACCATAGAATTAAAGGACCATGCAGCCCAACTCGACACTCCCGACAAGTTTAAAAAACCCACCAGGGGTCTTACTAGAGTCCAGTTCCCACCCCAGGGATGCCATTCAAGGTGTCCCTGCAAGAATAAAAGTGTGAAAATAGAAAAGATCTGCCCCCTGCCCAAACCCCTCCCCAATCAAGCTAGCCATTCCCACCCCCCACTTCTCTAGCCTCCCTTTTCCATATAATGGAAAATGGCACAATGTGGTAGGTGGTCAGTCCCGTTTTGGAAAATGTCTCTGGGGCGCCCTGGGCCCTCCTGGCTGCCGATGATTTTTTGTTTTAAAAGGAAGGGGGTGGTAGGGGAGTCTGGGGAGGCCCAGGGTGGGGGACCTCGAGCCCAGCAAGTAATTTTGGGGGGGTGTCCCTACTGACCTGTATAGGGAAAGGGGGGGTTGAAGAGGTGGAGAGGCAGCTCTTGGGACTGGAGGGGTCCATACCCCACAATATTGGGCTTCTTCCACAATAAAATATCACTACTTTGTGAAGCTAGGCCCTAACCGGATAATCAGCAATATTCTTCCTTCTCCTGCCTTAGAACTGAATATTCCATGTCATTTAGCCAGATAAGTCTTACCAGCCAATTTACATAGACAGTTTTATTCTGAATATCTACCTCCCAGCTCCCAATTAAACCGCAGAATTTGTTGACAGAGGATATGGTGTAATCAGTTAGCATAGCTGGGTTTAAAAAGGGTTTGAACAAGTTCCTGGAGGAAAAGTCCAGTTCCCTGTACGTACCTGGATCAGTCCAGACAGTGGGTTATGTCCCCAATCCAGCAGATGGAGTCAGCACAAGCTTTGAGGGGGCGTATCCATATATACTACTACCCCCTCTGCAGGAGTTCAGTATCTTCTGACTCCAGCAGATGCCAGTAGGGGAATCAGGCTTCCCCTCCTTTTCCTTTTTCTTCACTTTCTTGCTTGATTATGGCTTGTTGTTGTCTTTTTCTGTGGATCAAGTTTGTATCAAGTTTGTATTAAGTTAAAAAAAAAAAAAAAAAGGCAGAGTTCTTTCAACTTCTGGGGAGTGGCTTATCTTCCTTGTCTCTTCTCTGCGGCCTTGCTGTTTATTTCTCGTTGCAGCCAGGGGTAAGTTTGTTTTTCCTTTGTAGTTTTTTCCTTCACAGCTCAGCCCCCGGTGCATGTGAAAGCCGGTGGAGCCGGCCTCTTCGCTCTTTACTCCCTCATCCGCGGCCATTTTACAGCTCCTCATGGGCTGCTGAGCCATTTAGGGAAAGATGTCTGGGGCGGGTCGTGTGGCCGGGAAGGCCCCCCCGCGGCACCCTCCTCTATTTTCGGACAGCAGGCAGTGCGGGCCGACCCGGCCCCCCCGCAGCGGCGCTTTTGTGCGCGTGCCCCCCCCGTGGCTTTTTCTTTTCTCCTACAGCGATCCCGATGCCGCGGCCGTCCCGCTGTGCGGCCTGCGGAAACCCGGGGTCCCGGATTTCCCGGGAGGGCATCTGTGCACGATGCCTTCCCGGGGGGGAAGGTACCTCACAGTCCCTGACTGATTTCTCTTTTTTGCCCGGGCGGCGCGGGCCGGCCACTCCGCCATTTTTGGCGGGAACGGCGGCCATTTTACATTCTGAGCGCCCTGAGGCGCAGGCCACGAGGGGGAACGAATCCCTGGAGGCCACGAGGGAGAACGGATCCCTGGAGGACTCTACCAGCGGGGGTGTTCCCCCGATTTTGGTGCAGGAACCAAGCACCCAGAGCCAGGGAGCAGGAACCACGCCGCCCCCGAAGCGCACCCGAGCAGGCCGGGGTTCTCTCCGGAGTTTATCCTGCTCATGCATACCGCTTATCTGCAGGGGCTGGAAGCACCTGTGGGACCCCCCCCCCTCCTAAGATCCCTCGGATGTCGCCCTCGACGCCGGCCCCCCCCGACCCTCCGGGAGTGGGGGCCTCCCGCCTCCCTACCTGGGTCCGATCCACGCCCGCGGCAGTGGGGGCGGTGCCAGACCCAGCGGGACATGGACTTGACCTCCCGGACGGGGGACAAGGGGACGGCACGCAGGAGGGGGATGATCCGCGTACCCTACGCCTCTTCCAGAGGGAAGAGCTGGACGACCTCATCCCGCAGATCATCCAAGAATTAGATTTGGACCCGCCACAAGACCCGCCTGCCCCAGTAGCTCCCGCTGTCGTCACTTCAAGGAAGGGAGATCCTGTCCTGGCGGCACTCCGGCCGAGGGCTCGGGCTTTTCCCATTCATGACTCGTTTTTACAACTTCTCACCAGGGAATGGGACACCCCGGAGGCCTCCCTGAAGAGCAGCCGGGCTATGGAAAAGCTGCACCCGCTCCCCGAAGATTTCTGGACCTCATCAAGGTCCCAAAGGTGGACTCCGCAGTGTCGGCGGTCACGAAGAGGACGACTATCCCAGTGACGGGAGGTGCGGCGTTGCGGGACACACAGGATCGTAAGTTGGAAGTTTTCCTTAAGCGGGTTTTCGAGGTCTCACCCCTCACGTCTCAGAACCTGCCGTCCGATGAGGCTGCCCAGGCAGATCGGCTAGAAGCCGCAGTGGCGTATGGGGCGGACGCCTCGTACGACCTTTTTCGGGTCCTCGCAAGATCCATGGTTTCGGTAGTGGCAGCACGACGACTACTGTGGCTACGCAATTGGGCAGCTGATACGTCCTCTTAGTCGAGTCTGGGCTCTCTTCCCTTCAGGGGCAAGTTCCTCTTCGGGGAGGATTTGGACCAGATCATCAAGTCCCTGGGGGAGAACGCTGTTCATCGGCTGCCGGAGGATAGGTTTCGACCATCCAGAGCATTTTCTTCTTCTCGGACCAGAGCCAGAGCGCAACGGCGCTACAGGGGATACAGACAGGCGGGCTCCCGGTCATCCACCCCCAGGTCTCAGCCCTGGTCGCGCTCCTTTCGCGGGCGTCGGCCTGCACGCACTACTCCCGGAACTGGGAACCCCTATACCAAGTCTTTACAATGATGCCAGTCTCGCCCACTCCCCTGTCCCCAGGATTGGGGACCGACTAACGTATTTCTACGCGGAGTGGGCACGGATCACCTCAGACCAGTGGGTCCTGGATACCATAAAACACGGCTACGCATTGGAATTTGTCCGCCCCCCGCAGGGAAGGTTCATCTTTTCCCCCTGTGGCTCGGACCTCAAGAGAGGAGCGGTGCTGCTGACTCTGGACAGACTCCGGGAGATAGGCGCTATTGCGCCCGTGCCCTTCGGAGAGGTGGGCTCGGGCCACTATTCCATCTATTTCGTCGTACCAAAGAAGGACGGTTCCTTCCGGCCTATCCTAGACCTCAAGGAAGTCAACAAATCCCTTCGAGTCGTCCGGTTCCGCATGGAAACGCTCCGGTCAGTGATTGCGGCGGTGCATCGGGGGGAGTTCCTCTCCTCCCTGGACTTAACGGAGGCCTACCTGCACATTCCCATCCGCCCGGACCACCACTGTTTCCTTCGTTTCAAAATTCTGGACCAGCATTTTCAGTTCACGGCTCTCCCGTTTGGATTGGCGACGGCGCCGCGCACCTTCACCAAGATCATGGTAGTCGTGGCGGCAGCTCTCCGGAAGGAGGGCATCCTGGTTCATCCTTATCTGGACGATTGGCTCCTCTGGGCGAAGTCATTCGATCATGGACGCTCAGCGGTGACTCGAGTAGTACGGTTTCTACATTCCCTGGGATGGGTAGTGAACTTCTCCAAGAGCTCCCTCATGTCCTCGCAACGCTTGGGTTTTTTTGGGGGCGACCTTCGAAACCCTACTGGGCAAAGTTTTTCTGCGCCAGGACAAAGCTCAATCCTTGCGGGATCACACACGACGGTTCTCTGTGTTACCAGAGCCCACCTCCTGGGACTACCTGCAACTCCTGGGAGTGATGGGGTCCACCATCGACCTTGTACCTTGGGCTTTCGCGCACATCAGGACCTTACAGTGGGCACTCCTCTCCCGTTGGAAACCAGTATCGCAGGACTACCAGATGATTCTCCTGCTCCCGCAGAATGCCAGGGACAGTCTGGGCTGGTGGTTGGATCCGCCGAACCTGGCCCGTGGCGTGTCCCTCGATCTGCCAAATTGGGTGGTGGTGACCACCGATGCCAGTCTAGCAGGCTGGGGTGCAGTCTGCGATCGAAGCGCCACGCAGGGGACGTGGTCCACGGTGGAGGCGAAGTGGTCAATCAACCGTCTGGAAACCAGAGCTGTCCGGCTAGCTCTGCGACATTTCCTCCCGCTTCTTCGGAACCGGGAAGTCAGAATCCTATCGGACAACGCTACCACCGTGGCCTACATCAACCGACAAGGAGGCACGCGCAGCCCGCAGGTCGCGCTCGAGGCGGCGCTGCTGATGCAATGGGCGGAGCGTCATCTCGTCCGGCTAGCGGCCTCGCACAATGCAGGTGTGGACAACGTCCAGGCGGACTTCCTCAGTCGTCAACTGCTGGACCCCGGAGAGTGGTCTCTCTCCGACAAAGCGATGCAACTCCTCGTCCATCGGTGGGGGGCCCCCCACTTGGATCTGATGGCGTCCGCTCTCAACGCCAAGGCCCCACGCTTCTTCAGTCGCCGGAGAGAGCGAGGCGCGGAGGGAGTGGATGCCCTGGTCCTCCCGTGGCCGCCACATCTTCTGCTCTACGCTTTTCCACCATGGCCCCTGGTGGGCAGGATGCTCCTCAGAATAGAAAGCCATCAGGGGACCGTGGTTTTCGTCGCCCCTGAATGGCCCAGGCGACCCTGGTTTGCGGACCTGCTACAGCTGGTGATCGACGGGCCAATCAGGCTGGGGCACCTCCCCCAGCTCCTACATCAGGGCCCGGTATTTTTCGAGCAGGCAGAACTCTTCTGTCTTGCGGCCTGGCTTTTGTGAGGCGCCGCCTCCGGCGTCGGGGCTACCCGGAGGCGGTAGTATCCATGCTATTGCGGGCACGAAAGACATCGATGTCGGCGGCCTATGTTCGAGCTGTGGTGTACCGGCCAGGCCACGAGACCCGCTAAGGCTTCTGTACCTCAGATCCTTCAGTTTCTACAGGCGGGGGTGGAAAAAGGGCTCGCCTATAATTCACTACGGGTTCAGGTGGCCGCCCTTGGTTCGCTGTTGAGCGATGGGGGCTCTCTTCTACAGTATCCTGAGATTGCTCGTTTTCTCAAGGGTGTCAAGCATATGCGTCCTCCGTTACGGGACCCTTGTCCCTCCTGGAGTCTTAACCTGTGCTTCGCTCCCTGTCGGGACCACCGTTCGAGCCGCTGCGCAGCGCAACGATAAAGGATCTCACTCTCAAGACTGTATTTCTTGTGACCATCTGTTCCGCTCGACGCATCTCGGAGCTGCAGGCTCTGTCGTGTAGAGAGCCCTATCTCCGTTTCTCCGACTCTGGAGTTTCGCTTCGCACCGTTCCCTCCTTCCTTCCGAAGGTGGTTTCTGCATTCCATGTGAACCAGACGGTGGAGTTGCCGTCCTTCTCTTCCTCAGAGCTGAAGTCTCTCCGTCTCTTGAATGTCAAGCACACTCTGCGCCTCTATCTGGAGGCTACAAATGAGTTCCGGACCTCTGACCATCTCTTCGTACTCTGGGCCGGTCCTAAGAAGGGGTCTCAGGCCTCGAAGACTACCATTGCCAGATGGCTGAAGGCCGGCATTGCTGCTTCCTACATTGGGTCGGGTCGGACTCCCCCACCCGGAATCATAGCGCATTCTACACGTTCTCAGGTGGCTTCCTGGGCGGAGGTTCGCTCGGTATCCTCGCAGGAAATTTGTAGGGCAGCCACCTGGAAATCGTTACACACGTTCTCGAGGCACTATCGTCTGCACCTCGCCTCTTCAGTCTCTGGACACTTTGGCGAGCAGGTTCTTCGAGCAGGCCTCGCAGGATCCCACCCGATTTAGGGAAGCTTGGGTACATCCCACTGTCTGGACTGATCCAGGTACGTACAGGGAAAAGAAAATTATTACTTACCTGCTAATTTTCGTTCCTGTAGTACCATGGATCAGTCCAGACGCCCACCGCGTTTGGGTTCTTGATCCTGCTCAGCTCTGCGCTACTTCTTGCTCGCAGTGTTCTGTGTCTTCACAGTCGTTTCTTTTCGCTGTTTTTCACAGCTCCCTACAAGTTGGTAGGATGTTTGCAGTTACTTGTTGCGGTTACAATTGTTTTCATTATCTGTTTCCACAAACTTGATCCTTCGGGGGTTTCTACTCTGGCTTTGATATACTCGATACTGAACTCCTGCAGAGGGGGTAGTAGTATATATGGATACGCCCCCTCAAAGCTTGTGCTGACTCCATCTGCTGGATTGGGGACATAACCCACTGTCTGGACTGATCCATGGTACTACAGGAACGAAAATTAGCAGGTAAGTAATAATTTTCTTATAGCCTTGGAGAAAGGCATCGCTTATCCCTGTCCGTGAGCGATAAGAAATAGAACTACTTTTTGGGATCTGCTGGGTACTTGTGACCCGGACTGACCACTGTCGGAGACCTTGGTCTGACCCAGCAGGGCATTTCTTATGTTCTTACCTGTGTAAATGGCTTTTGAAAAATTGTCTTCTATAAAGCTATACAGTGATGAGACATAAAAAGGAAAAAAGATTCACCAATGATTCTGTAAGTATTCAACACTTTAATATTTTTCTAAACATAGGAACTCTCAGAACTGGGAGGGACTGGAAAACTCAGTGACGCATCTGAAATCAGAAAATTTAAGGTAAGATGCTCCTCCTCAACCACCCGCCACTCATGCCTGCTCTGTGGCCTCATCCTATCCCTTACTTCCTCCATAGATTTTACCCTCCCAGTACATTCCCGCTATTAAAGGGTGCAAGCAAATGACTTCCAGCAGACGTTCTCTTTTCCTTAATAAATGTATGCATTCTGTTTTCTAACAAATTGGGAACCCTTCTGAATGTGGATGGGTGGGATCTGCCACTTCCAAATGTGAAACTCTAACTTGCTTCTCTGTCTCCTGTTCTTGCCAAGTGACTCATGGTTGAGTTTCTTGTCACAGAGGCCTCGTTACCAGCTATGGACAGAGGTGCTGCAGTGTACTGGGAGAGAGGGTTTTTAAAGGGATCTAGCTGGGTAAATAGATATTTACCTGGGGAGATTGCCCTGATAGCTATTTCTCTCCCTCATAGCAACCATAAGCACAGGTGAGTTTTCACGGGTGCACTTAAAGCTGGATTAAAAAGTGCAGGAACTGGTGAGTGCTAACGGCAGCAGGCACATTTCTATCAAGCTCCATCTGCCCTATATCCCCATGATGCAATAGCTGTTCATAGTTAAATTCACCTTTAATCTGTGTATAACGATTTTGAGATAAACTTAGAAGTATGGCAGAGAGGCAAATTAATGAATATTATCTCGAAGCCAGTGAGTCGGAGGCTCAGGTAGCGAAGGGAATAGAGAGGCAGGAGCACATGGATGAGCCAGCAGAGTCGGAGGCCCATGAGCTCTAATTCTATCAGAACTAAAATATATTAGAGCAGACTTCTCAAAAGATTTAATAGCCGTTAAAATCTCAATTTCCACAGTATTTATTTATTTATTTGTTTGTTTTTATATACCGACGTTCACACATGGCTATCACATGGGTTTACATTATATCTTTTAGATAATGTGACGGCGGTCATATTATCTTTACATTGTACAATTGTAGCATTGTAAAAACTACATCTATGAGTTGCTTTAACAATTATAACATTGAATAATATGTGCTATTTAGTTTCTTAACATTATCGTTAAAATAGCTAACGTTAAAGAGATCATATGGATCTTTGTTGGAGATGTCGCATATAATGTCTATCTCTCATAATCGCAATTATTTTGTAAATTCATTTATTATGGCAACATTTTCTATATCCACACAAATGCATATCCTGTACATAAATCCCTGCAACCTATGTAATTTAGCCTTCCCCTCCCCTTCCCCCCTCCCCCCTTCCTCCTCTTCCCAATCTTTCCTTCTTGCTACTACTCCCAACATTTCTCCAAATGTTATCTCTGTTTACTTATAATTCCTATTTAAGTTTCTATGTTAAGCCTCGTTGCTAATTTGAAGTTTTCATCACTGTTTACTTATAAGTTCCATGTAAAGCCTTGTTTGCTGATTTTGAAGTTCTACTGTAAACCAATCTGATGTTCCTTACGAAGTTCGGGATATAAAAGCCACAAATAAATAAATAAATACATGTTCTGAATTCTCTTGGTGGGGTTATAGAGCTGGTTGTTTGGTGATGGATCTCAGTGGGGTGGGTTAATTGTTGTCAGGATAGGCTTTTCGGAAAAGCCAGGTTTTTAGTGATTTCTTGAAGTTCTGTGGTGAGGGCTCCGTTCGGAGTTCTGTTGGTAGTTTGTTCCACAGTGCGGGGCCTGCTATTGAAATTGGACGTTCTCGCGTTGAGGCGAGGGGAGCCTGTTTGATGGAGGGGACAGTAAGTAGTCCAGTGTTTTCAGAACGCAGGTTTCTTTGAGAGGTGTATGGGTGAAAGTTGTCCTTTAGCCAGTCAGTCTTTTCGTTGTTGATGGATTTGTGTATGACAGTAAGGGCTTTATATTTAATTCTGTGGGTTATAGAAATTTAGAAATGATGGCAGAAGACCAAACAGCCCATCCAGTCTGCCCAGCAAGCTTTCGCGCTTTTTTGTTTTTCTCTCTCTCATACTTATCTGTTATTCTTGGCCCTTAGTAACCTTTTGGTTCTACTTCCCTTTCACCCCCGCCATTAATGTAGAGAGCAGTGTTGGAACTGCATCTAATTGAAATATCTAGCTTAATTAGTTAGGGGTAGGAACCGCCGCAATAAGCAAGCTACACCCATGCTTATTTGTTTACTCAGACTATGTAATTCAGCCCTTGTTGGTTGTTGTCTGTATATAGATCCACTTTTCTTCATTCCCCCTGCCATTGAAGCAGAGAGCTATCAGGCTTTCTCCCCTGCTGTTGAAGTAGAGAGCTATGCTGGATATGCGTGAAGTATCTGTTTTTCTCCCCTGCCATTGAATCCCTGCCATTGAAGCAGAGAGCTATCAGGCTTTCTCCCCTGCTGTTGAAGTAGAGAGCTATGCTGGATATGCGTGAAGTATCTGTTTTTCTCCCCTGCCATTGAATCCCTGCCATTGAAGCAGAGAGCTATGCTGGATATACATTGAAAGTGAAGTATCAGGCTTATTTGGTTTGGGGTAGTAACCGCCATAACAAGCAAGCTACTCCCCGCTTTTTTGTGAATGCAAATCCTTTTTTCCACATTACCTCTTGCCGTTGAAGCTTAGAGCAGTGTTGGAGTTGCATTAACCATGTGTATGTTTATTGAATAAGGGTATTATCTCCAGGTAGTAGCCGTCGTTCCTGCAAGCCACCCACTCTTCATTCACATCCTCTAGACTTTATGGATCCACAGTATTTATCCCATGTCCCTTTGAAGTCCCATCACAGTTCTGGTCTGTTGGTGGATGCCTGGAATGCCCTCCGGAAGGGCATTCCAGGCATCCACCACCCTCTCCGTGAAGAAATACTTTCTGACATTGGTTCTGAGTCTTCCTCCCTGGACTGTTAAATCGTGACCTCTGGTTCTGCTGATTTTTTTCCAACGGAAAAGGTTTGTCATTATCTTTGGATCATTAAAGCCTTTCAAGTATCTGAAAGTCTGTATCATATATCACCTCTGCTCCTCCTCTCCTCTAGGGTGTGCATATTTAGATTCTTCAACCTCTCCTCATAAGGCATTCGATGAAGACCCTCCACCTTTTTGATCGCCCTTCTCTGGACCGCCTCCATCCTGTCTCTGACCCTTCAGAGATACGGTCTCCAGAACTGAGCACAGTACTCCAGGTGAGGCCTCACCAAGGACCTGTACAAGGGAATAATTACTTCCATTTTCTTACTCGATATTCCTCTCTCTATGCAGCCCAGCATTCTTTTGGCTTTAGCTATCACCTTGTCACATTGTTTCGCCGACTTCAGATCATTAGACACTATCACCCCTAGGTCTCTCTCCTGCTCCGTGGACATCAGCCTGTCTCCCCCCATCAAATACAGTTCTTCCGGATTTCCACACCCCATATGCATGACTCTGCACTTCTTGGCATTGAATCTCAGCTGCCATATCTTCGACCACTCTTCCAGCTTCCTTAAATCCTGTCTCATTCTCACCACTCCTTCCGGCATGTCCACTCTGTTGCAGATTTTAGTGTCATCCGCAAACAGACAAACCTTTCCTTCTATCTCATCCGCTATGTCGCTCACATAGATATTGAACAGGACCGGTCCCAACACCGATCCTTGCGGCACTCCGCTTAACACCGCTTTCTCTTCAGAGTAAGTTCCATTTATCATCACACATTGTCTTCTGTCCGTCAACCAGTTTGCGATCCAGGCCACCACCTTGGCACTCACTCCTAAGCTTCTCATTTTATTCACCAGCCTCCTGTGCGGGACCGTATCAAAAGCCTTGCTGAAATCCAAGTAGATGACATCTAGCGCTCTTCCTTGATCCAATTCCCTAGTCACCCAGTTGAAAAAGTCAATCAGATTAGTCTGACAGGATCTTCCCCTGGTGAATCCATGCTGTCTCTGGTCCAACATTTCTTCAGAATGTAGATAGTTCACTATTCTTTCTTTCAGCAGTGACTCCATCACTTTTCCCACCACCGAGGTGAGGCTAACCGGCCTGTAGTTTCCAGCCTCCTCTCTGCTCCCATTCTTGTGAAGTGGGACCACCACCACTCTTCTCCAATCACTCGGCACCACTCCCGTTTCTAGTGATCTATTGAACAGGTCATGCAGCGGACCCGCCAGCACATCTCTGAGCTCCCTCAGTATCCTGAGATGAACCTCATCAGGCCCCATGGCTTTGTCCACTTTCAGTTTTTCCAGCTCTTCCCACACCTTCTCCACTGTAAACGGAGTTACATCTACTCCGCTCCCCTCCAATTTCTTGTTAACTGGCGACGGTCCTTCTCCTGGGTCCTCTTTAGTGAACACCGAACTGAAGTAATCGTTTAGTATTTCTGCCATTTCTTCGTCTCTCTCTACACATTGATCCTTTTCACCTTTCAATTTCATTATACCACTTTGAACTTTTCTCCTTTTACTGATGTATCTGAAAAATGTTTTGTCACCTCTCTTTACCTCTTTGGCAATCTTTGGTTATGGGGAGCCAGTGGAGTTCTTTCAGTATGGGGGTGATGTGTGTGGAGCGCTTGCTGTTTGTGAGGGATCTGGCTGTCACATTTTGCAGTAGCTGAAGTGGCTTGAGGGTAGAGGCTGGGAGTCCGAGGAGAATGGAGTTGCAATAGTCGAGTTTAGATAGGATGAGGGCCTGGAGTATTGAACAGTAGTCTTGAGTGAGTAGTAGGGGTTTGATTTTTTTGAGAAGTTAAGGTTTGAAATAGCCTTCTTTTAAAATTGTATTTATGAAGGTTTTCAGATTGAGCTCGGAGTCTAGTGTAATGCCTAGGTCTCTTACAATTGCAAAAATTTGGCTTTTGTTTTGAGTGGAAGAATGGTCTTGGATATTCCATGTGGGGGGATTGTTAGAGATGTGTAGGATTTCAGTTTTAGAGTGGTTAAGGGTTAGTGATATTTGTGATAGGAGTTTTTTTATTCGAGCCAGGATGGAGTTCCATTGTATTTATTTATTTATTTATTTATTTATTTATAACTTTTTTTTATACCGAAGTTCAGGTAACAGAATTACTTATCACTCCGGTTTACATTATAACAAGTAGAAAACAATGACAACATATGTCTTACAATGAACAAGGGAGTAAACAACTTGGATAATATAACATAACATAACTAGGAACAGTAGCAGTGTGCACTATTAGAGCGAAACTAGCGCATGGGGAGGGAGGTTTGCTAATGGGGGGAGGGGGAAGGAAGGTTGTTCATGGAGGGGGGAGGAGGGAGAAATTTCTTATTGATGAGTAAAAACATGAGCATAGGTTCTGGACGTCAACAGTATGAAAACAGTCTATGGGAGCTGTGGAAGACTAAGTAAGTTAAGGGAATGCTTGACCGAATAGCCATGTCTTGAGTCTTTTTTTGAACGTGTTGGGGCAATGTATCAGCCTTAGCTCCGGAGGAAGCAGATTCCACTGTTTGGGGCCTGCTGTGGATAGAGCTCTTTTACTTAAAGATGTTTTCATGGGAGGTGCATGTAGAGTTCCTCTTTGTGCTCATCTTAGCGGTCGGGAAGAGGTGTGAAGCTGAAGAGGGATTCTGAGGTCCAGTGGAGTGTTGTTGAATATGGCTTTGTGGGTGATTGATAGAAGTTTAAACAGGATTCGAGATTTGACTGGGAGCCAGTGGAGCTTCTTTAGAATTGGTGTTATATGATCTCTTTTGTTGGATTTAGTGAGACACCTTGCTGTAGCGTTCTGTAACAGTTGAAGAGGCTTTAGGGTGTAGACTGGGAGACCGTGAAGCATTGTAGGAGGGTGTTCTGTAAGTCTTCTTTCGTAGGGAGGAGTATCTGGATGTCATCGGCATATATAAAGTATTGTAGGCCCAGGTCGATGAGGAGTTTGCATAGTGGGAACATGTAAATGTTGAACAGGGTGGAGGAAAGTAATGATCCTTGGGGGATGCCATGTGAGAGGGGGAACTGTTTTGATTCTTTGTTGTTGAAGGATACTTTGAAGGATCTGTTAGTTAGGTAGGAGCTGAACCATTTGATTGTGGTGCCGTCAAGTCCAATCTCGCTTAGTCTGGATAGGAAGGTGTTGTGATTGATGGTGTCAAATACGGCGGATATGTCCAGTAGTATAAGAAGGTAAATGAGGATATGTCCAGTAGAATAAGAAGGTAAATGAGAAACTCAAGGGAATGTGTCCGTGGTTTGGAGTTAGGGCACATTGTTTCTGACTTGGGAGACTTTTGCGGCAAACTTGCTGATCTCCTTGCATGAACAGGAGATCATGCTGGAGAAAGTGGTAGACTTGGAAGACAGATCCTGATGATGAAATTTCAGAATTGTAGGGATCCCAGAGAGACTGGAAGGCACTAATAGCATAGCCTTTTTAGAAAATATGTTGAAGGATCTTTTGGTCCCCAGCAATGGGAATCTGAAATTACAAATTGATAAATGTCATGGTACAACTGGTAAAAGAAGGGACAAGAACAGTATGCATCTTTGGAAAATAGGCACTTACTAGGCCTACATCTTGCATCTTTCTGGTCAAGTTTCAGCCTAAGGAATGAGTGCTGTGCAGGGCGAGAGATCTGGGCACACTATCGTATAAAGGGCACCATGTAGCAATTTCTATCACTGCGCAGTTGACAAAAGGGACTGCCTTAGAGTCTGCTTGATCTAATCAGGACCATACTCATGGAAGTGAAGATGGTCTGCCTAAGCATGCTTATGAGGGAAAGGCCAGATGATCCTGTATAACTACCATTGTGGTGGAGGAGAGATCGGCTCTCCATTCAGTGAAATGCTGAAGGACTACATCTGCCTTGAATAGATATTTTATTTTTTTTGCTTTATTGCCTCCCCAGAGGAAGAGATGGGCAGCAAATGGCTCTGACTAGTCGAAGTACATTGACAATGATATTTCTTTTCTCTTTTTGTGGGTGTGTGGGAGTATTGTAATTTCAAATTGGGTGTCTACTTAGGGTCCTTAGAGAGTATTGAGAGAAGAGGAATATTTGCTGGTGGCTGAAGAGGATTGGTAAGTATTGCTAGCTGGGTAATATTGGGACTTAAGTTTGGGGAGAGGTGAAATTATGGGGTAAACTAACTTCAAGTGTGTATGCCTTGACTAAAAGCAAGGAAAAGTAGTTTCTCTTAGTGTTTGAGGGTGTGTGCGCGCGCGTGATGTGTGTATGTGTCTAAATTTAAAAAAAAAGACCAGGGAGCTAGGTAAGTTTTTTTCTAGTATCTCCTGTGGAAGCATTGAGAGAAGATGATCATCTTACTGATGGCTAAAGAGGATTGGCGGGTTTTGCTTTGGGAAATTTTAGGACTTAAAAAGTTTGGGGGAGAAGTGAAATAATGGAGTATATTCATTAGTGTGTGTGTGCAATAATAAAATCCAAGCCTAGGTAGGTAATTCTAGTGTCCGTCGTAACCTCCCTTCTCCCCATACCCACCCATCCGTAGCTCATCCTTGAATTTATAGGCAAGAAACACTTTCACGTTAAAAATCAATTAGGCCTTTATCTTAAACATAGGATTGCTTCAGCCCTTATCAGTGAATAGCCAATAAATTTAAAGGATTCTTAAGTTACGTATTCCTACATCCTGAGCAACCTTAATTAAACTAAGAAATCAATAAAGTTAAGATGAAGGCAGAAGTCCAGCAGCAAAGAGGCCTTCCTGTCTTGAATATAAATCGAACTTTATAGACGCTGGTTCACCAATCCCACTGTAAATATATTTTTTTTAATTGTACTTTTTTTTAGCTAATCGTGTTTTGAATTGCAGCCCATCTGTTTCACTGTAAGTTCATTTTCAACCTGTTCCAATGTATCCGCCCCAGAGGCGACAGTTCAGTTCTCTGTAAACCGGTGCGATATGTATTCTATACAGGAACATCGGCATATAAAAACGTAAAAATAAATAAATAAATAAATACATCGTGCACCACATGTATGATTTTTACCCATTGGTGAGAAGTTGTATGTGTGCATCCAGTGCAGGACCTCCTGGTTCACAGAGAACACGTTCTATCTCTGGAGGATAGAGTGGCAGACCTACAGGAGCTGAGGCAGAAAGGTATACAGAAGAGACCTTCAGGGACATAGTAGACAAGTCCCAACTCCAATCTGGCAGCCCTGGTCAGAGAGCATAAACCTGGTGTAGTAGGAAGTGATACTGTGGCAAGGACTTGCTCTCCAGTTGATGCACTGTCCTCTCACACCGAGGACAAGTCTCCCTGGTAATTTGCATGCCTGGTGCGAAGGTGGTGGACCTCACGTGGCACCCAGACCACAAACTCTTCTGTCTGCTTCAACTGTGGAAGGAGAGGTCACTTGGCCAGAGGCTGCCGGTGTGACCGAAGTGAAGCGATGGACGTCAGCGTGACACAGTGAATACTAGAGACTAACATCCATATAGACAAAGTTAAGTCTCCTATGCATGGTCGATCCTCAAGGCGAAAGAACAAGGGGGTCTTGGAGGAACTGATGCACCTCAGTAATAAGGATGTAGATACTTTCTCCTTCTGTGCCGTTTGTACAAGAGAGGACATGAGGAAGAATGCTGCTCATATGGAAAAGAAGAAAATGAAGAGTCCTTGGGAGGAACAGGGAAAGTTAATCAGGAACACCCCTTGCGGACATGCTCCTACTGTAAGGAAGAGGACCGCATGGTCTAAAAGTGCCCAGACATAGTGTGGGAGCGTAAGCAGAACACTACAAGATGGAACAGAGCTCCCTTATCCAGTAGTTTTAGGTTGTCCTCAGTTTAAAATCCTGTGGAGTCAGCTTATGGGCAGTCGAGCCAAACTGGAACAGTGAGCACATATGAACCCCAGAGCAGTTTCCCAAATGACTTGGAGAGGGGAAACCTTAAATGGGTTAAGCACTCCCAGCATTGGCCGGAGAGAAAAGAGAGAAACAGAGGTCTTCGTAGGCGTTTACCTTTAGTAAGGGAAAGTGCTCAACCTAAGAAGATAGAACTGAGAGGGAAGCATACTGTTGCGCCCATTGGTTGCAGGCGGCTGTGACCTCTGCTGCTCACCTCTTTTCTCTCCACTGCTTCTAGTCTGGGGAAGAAAGCCGTCTCCGCTTCTCCACGCTGACCCTCATGGCGTTCCCGGGACGGCGTGAGCGCTCATGGCAACTATCTTATTTCTGGGGTAACCTAGGGCATGTGCGCGCGTGCCTGGCCCCTTCTTGAGCACGTCATGGCGGGAACCTCGGGGGCGTCCCCACCGCATGACATCACCCGCTTCTACTACTTAAGCTCAGCTGACATTCAGTAAGACAAGTCACCAAGGATTCCAGTCCTGCTTATTCCGCCATCCTGCGACTCTGGTTGCTATTCCTGTCTGAGTGTTCTTGGTACCTGCGCATCGGGGGCCTCACTCACACTCAGGGCTATCCGCTCCTCAGAGGGCCTCTCTCACTGTCTCTGCTCTCTTCTAGTGAGTCCTGCATCATTCTTTGGACGACCTGGCCCTGCTCCGTTCTAGGTTTTCTCGGTGCCTACGCTCCAATCTACTTCTTCGGTGCCGAATACAGTGCCTGCTCTCCACCTGCCTCTACCTTCACTGGGTGGATTCCTGGGATCTCCTGCTCTGCGGACCACTACCGGATCCATACCATCTTGTGCATCTTGCCACCGGTGTCCGGCCTACCTCGCGTGGCAGACCACTACCGGATATCGCCTGCACATACATCAGCAAGAGAAGGTATTCTTCAGGGCACCCCGCACTGCGGGTTACCACCGGCTCCCTATTACCTTGTGTACATCCATCTACTATCTCCGGCCTATCCTGCCCAATGGGCCTCTAGCAGCGATAGCCTACTCAAGCTCTACTAAGAAGAAATATTTCCAGGACCATCCCGCGCTGCGGGCTATCATCGGAAAAGACCTGCTTGCAGGTCCTATATCTTGGACTAAGTTCATTACCCGTTCCTCGGGTTACCATTGCAGTATAACAGTTATTTCTCTGTTGTCCATCATCACTGAGACTCCACCTGTCATGGTGAGTCACCACAGGGCTCCTGCCTGTGGGTGGAGTTACCCTTACTAAGATCCAGGGGCCCACTGTCTAACTAGACACACAGAACATAACAGATTGCTAACTCCATGGACCCGGCTCAGCTTTCAGCCTTGCAGGCCATCCCTGGCCTGGCCCAATGGATTTCAGAAGACTCTTGATACCTTAGCTGCCGACTTTTAGCAGCTGAATTCCAGACTGAGTGATTCTTCTACCTCCAGCTTTAATGCATCCCCTCCGGTGGTTACCAGACTGTTGTGTCCGTCGGTGCCCGACACCCTCTCTCCGCCCTCCTTACTTCTTTGGCGCCTCCCTCTTCGTCCGCGGGAAGATTGGCTGCCGCGGCGTCCTCCTGCCGCAAGTCCTTGGGCGTTACCAGACCGGCTCGATGCTGCTATCTGCCATGTTCCTGGAGGCCTAGGGGCACGCACGCGGCGCGGCCCCAACTGAAGTACCAGCAATGGCGTGAACCTCGGGGGCGTCCCCCGAAGATGACATCACCCACGACGGATATTTAAGGTCTCAGTATTTGCTAACAGATCGAGTTAGCAAGGGTTTCGCTTCCTAAGCTACTCTGCCTCCTCGGACTTACCGCTCTCTCCTCACGCTCTCCTTTGTTTTCAGGTGACAGTCTGGAACCGGTACTCGCTCCTCCAGGACCCTCATTCCCAGACTTACTCCGTATACTCTTCTGCCTGGAAGTCATCACTACCAACTATATCAGCTATTTCTCACAGGACAAGCAGGATGGTAGTCCTCACAAATGGGTGACATCGAGGATGGAGCCCTGTACGGAAAACTTTTCTGTCAAAGTTTCAACAAGCTTTGACTGACACTGGCACACTGGGTGCACTGAGCATGCCCAGCCTGCAATTATCCCTGTGAGCCACAGGTGTCTCCCTCAGTCTTCTTTTTTCCGCTCTGCAGTCAGCATAGCGGTTGGAGCTCTGTGAGGATTTTTTAACTAATTACCTCATGGAAACACTTAACTTTTCACTTCAAAAAACACTTTTCCCTGCACAGGTCTCCCTCCGCGTACGTTTTTACGACGCTCGGTGAGTACTAATTCTTATTTTTCGGTCGGTTCCTGTCACTATCTTAAGGCTGTTAACTGACTGAAGCCTTCCCTTCCCCCATTTTTCAGTTAGCTTTAAACAGCTTGCGAGTATCTCTGTGACACTCTGCTTGCTTATGCTAGTGGGGTAGGGATTTTTTCCTTAACTTTAGGACCTCTGTAGCTTCAAGTCCTTCGTTCCCTGGTACCCTCACGCAGTCGATACCCTATCGCTACATCGGGACCCTCCTAAACCGCCCTGGGCTTTTATATGTCATCAGCGCCCCTCCCCCCACGGTGCCCTGATGCCTTTATCCATGTTTTTTGCTTTTCAGTGCTACCAGGCTTTTTCCTCCTACGCACTGTTTTTTTTCCTTGGGCTTCCTCGGTGCCGTCCCTACCCGGATGCATGCCATTGACGCACACGCTGTTAGTCACTGCCATGCATACTCGGGTCGCCGCCACCGCTGCCCGAGACACTTTTTAACGATCCCAGGGCACTTCATCGATGCCACCCCCCCTTTTGGGGATGCCATCGATGCCCCATCCTCCCCACCGATGTCCAGCCCTTTTCCATCGGTGGGCATCGGTGCCACATCGATTCGTCGGTGGGCATCGATGCCGGATGGTCCCCATCGGTGGACATCGGTGCCGGATGGTCCCCATCGATGGACATCGGTGCCGGATGGCTTGTCCGTCGATGGCATTGGTGCCGGATGGCCGTCCGTCGATGGCATCGGTGCCAGGTCCTTTTGCATCGATGGACACCGATGCCCAGGTGTTTCATCCATGGGCATCTATGTTAGAATGCATCCATCGAGGGCAGTCGATGCCAGGCTGCTCCCATCGGTGAAATTCGATGCCCAGGTGGGTCCCATCGGTGGGTATCCATGCCGGCTCGATTCCGTGGATGGGCGTTGATGCCAATGCCAGCCTTATGGCTGGCATCGATGCCCATGCCGATTCCAGGACTGGCGTTGATGCCGGGATGGAATTCATCGACTGGGAGATCCATGCCATCGATTCCATACGTGTCCATATCGATGCCACCGACACACGTGTCTGGGGCACCGATACCATGTACACTTGGAAATCTGAGTCTGTCCAAATCGATACCGTCAACGTCTGTGGCCCTATAGTTGATGCCCGTGGCCATGCCACAAACGGCATAAATGCCCGCCTCCATGCATCGATGCCCTCGACACCTCCGTTTTCCTTCGGTGTCCTTGACGCCCTATTGATTCGACTTCGACTCAGTCGATGCCGGTATCTTTTTCAATAACGGCAATGTTTTTCGATTATTCGATTCCACATCGTTTCAAAGATACCTATGCCACTGCTGTCAGTGCCCATCACTGTCATCATTCTCCTGGCCAGTCATCGACGATTTTTCATACCCATTTTGATGATATCCTCGAAGCCCCTTAGGTTGCCTTCAATATCGTCAATACCGACATAGCACCGCCACATAATACCCTCGCCTCCTCACATTGCTCCACGCTTTGGGTTCTTTTTTAAGCCCCGTATTAGCTTAAGACACTCCATTGTGTCAGGAGCAGAGCAGGCGTGCTGACAGTTCGTCATCGATCGCCTTCCAGGACGACGAGGGCTTCCATCTCGGCGCTGGGGAAAGACCGGGCCGAGCACCGTGGCACCCATCATCGCCGACATCGTGATCGTCCGCCACTGACGCCATCCAGCACATCGGTGCCATCCTTCTCCAGGCTGGACAACGCTCGGGCAGAGCGACATCACCACTGCCATCAGCACTGTTCCTACAGTTTTGGCAGTCCTTGGTGATCCAGAACTTCCGGATCCAGGTCCGACAGCTTCTGCATTGGCGTCACGACACATCGAGCCGCTGTGACGAGGGAAGGGAACATGAGTTCCGTTAGGGCTCCTCTGTTCCTGGCGTGCCCCACCGTCAAGTGGTGTGGGACTATGGCCATCTGTTACACTTAGCAGTCTAAACGCCACTCACGCCTGGCCTGTCTCCTCTGTACCTGTGCCACCATACCGGGTTTCAGAGCGAGATGGACGTTTACGTCCCCGGCCTTACCCTCGAGGACTCCGGAGACCGTCGGAGTCAACAATCTTCACCGGCTCGTCTTGCGGCGATCCACGTCGGATGGTAAGTACCCGCTTCGGCGGCATTCCCATAGAGTTGTGTTCTCCCATTCGGACCGTGGTTCGAAAAGTTCTGGGTCATGTGCCTTTTAGAACTGTATTAGTGTCACATATCGCTATGTTAGCTATGTTAGCCACAATATCAGGAGAACCCCTCTATCTTCTTGGGATTGCAGCAGGGCTTCTTCTCTTGTCAGTAACAAGTCCCTGTGCCGACCAATGCTCTGACTCTTGGTTCCCTCCCAACCAAGGTCCAGCTGCATTGGCTGATCTGCTAAACATGAGATTCAGCAACCATTGCCCCATGTACAAGTCCACCTTGAGGCCTGGCCACAGGTCTCAGTGTCTCCTTGTACAGCATACAGAAATGCGGGTACCACTTACCGCTCACACACCTGCAGGAGCCTACATGATATCCTCCATTGGGACACCTCCTGGTCTCCCATCTGGTCAGATATCAGAGCGGCCACCCCACCTTGTACCAAAGTCCCGGTACACTCCCCCAGGCGCTACGAAGTGCAGAGGGGAGAAGGGAGGGGGGTTGGGGAGTTTTAATTGCACTATTCTTTCTTTTAACAGAAAATAGTTACTCTCCGCACATCCTGGACCTAAGAAAATCCAACTTTCTTTAGACGTCACAGGTACAATGGTATCTTTGGTTACCATCACTCCATACTGCAGTAAGTACATTATTTTAATGTTTCTATGTGCTTTATGGTGAGTCAACATTACAACCCCAAGCTCTGCCGTTGGCACCAGCTTCGGTAAGTGAACTGTCTCTTGCATCATGGTGAATGCTGTTTTCTCTGCGGAGTGTAACATCATTCACTTTCCTTGCATAGACTACTGCTAACCACTTTCAGTACATGCAAGGAGCTCTCACTTTTTTCATGACTCACTATACATTTACTAACTGGGATTACTGTCACTGCCATAAATCCCTTCTGTAACACTTCTGGACACCACAGTCTTAAGACCCTCTTGTCCAGCATGCGCACAGACATTCTGATACATTGTTATATGTCCCTGCGCATATTTTCCATAACCTCAGCCTTTCAACTTTTCATGGTTGGGCTATGGGGTTTCTTCCCACTATGCATTTTTCTCATAATTCAAAACTGCTATGGGTTATATTCAGTGACATTCTATACTCAATGGACCTAAGTGTTTTCATTGCTTTCGTCCCTGATTCTTATCCCAGTTCGAACTAGGACCTAGTCTCCTTCGACTCATGCTCGCAATTCCTTAGGGTTATAAAGTTTCTCCTGAAAGCTGTCAACCCATTATGCATCTATTGCAGTCCAGCATAGTTTCTCATAAACGTCCTGGACGTTGCACCCATGAGTTATGCCCTTATGCCTTCCAATACTGCTTTTGCAACAATTCTTTGTGCATACAGACAGACAGCATAGGGACAATGTGCTTTCCAACTCATAAGCACGCATTACCTCTTAGCTGCTCTGCTAGACAGCTGCGCAGCTCTACCCTTGGCCCTTGTTCACTTCATGCGTCCTTGGGCCACATATCTAAGAGATTTAATGAACGCTCTATCAGACCTTCTCCACGTAGGTTCTATCCTCTCGAATGGTCTCAATTACATGTGTACAGGGCAAATCTTTTAACGCTGAGTTTAACTAAACTTTCCTCGGCGTCTGATCATTCCATACGATGCACAGGTTCTGCTCCCTGCACATGTTTCCTATGCGTTCCCTTAGATGCCTTTTCTTCCATCAAAGGCCTCTTCAATATATCTCTTCTGCTGCCTCTCGTAGCCAGCATTCTTCTAATGTTGAACTGGGATGGGGTTCAGTATTCTTTTCCCCACTCCCTGACTGAGATCAGTATGCTTTCCCATACTTCTCAATCCATCATATCAGTAACCTTTTATTCTCTCACCAGTCAGTCCCAAATCATAGACTTACTGATGTTCTTAGGTTCTGGTAGCGTCACAAAACCTTCTAAACATAAATCTTGCCGTTTAATATGGCAGGCTTTACCTCCTGACGCTAAAAAAAAAAAAAAAAAAAGAGGTATTACCCCTTTTACTTTTCCACCATTTTTTCTTACTCCCTCGGATTCTGTTCTCCAGACATCCTCCACATAGATACACCTTTCTCTTAGGAGGTGTATCGTTTTGGGAGTTGGGTTCCCGTTTTCGGTAATCCTCTCTGAGTCGGCTTACCATGGATTATCCACTGATCAAGCCGCCTCTATTTCTCTAATCACGGAATGAACATATATATTCTCCTTATGAGTCTCATACATTCTACGTTTGAGCCTTTCCATTCCTCTCTTCCACAGTTTGGCAAGGGAACTTCTTTCCCTCTTAATGTCATTCCTGCCAGCAGGGTCCGTGAGTTATGCACTCTTTCCATACTCACCTGACTCCGTTCCTCTGCCACTGAGTAGTTCTACGCATTCAACTTTCTATCCTTTTCAGGTAGATGTTGTATCTCCTTTCCTCAGGAAATACTCTATTAATTTTTCCTAACCTCTCTCTCTCGCCCTAGGGAGAGACTGGGTTTTCCACATTCCTGGACAGTAATGCTGCGCTTACATTCTATCTACATTGCACTGCATTCCATGTGAATTCCACTTGACTCTTTCCTTCATGCAAGGGTCAAGCTGCTACTTCCAGTGGCCACACAGACCTAATCCTTCTGATTAAGTGGTCTATATTTCCTTTCCTACCAACAAGCAGACATTTCACTACAACACTGTGGGTATCCACATACTGTTGTGTCCGTCTTAGCCTTAACAGCTTCCCTTTGGTTACTGCTGCTTGTACTTTTTTATCAGGTTGCAGCCTGGAGTCCTCTCCATACCTTCGCAGCCTATTATTGCTTACATTTGACTAGCCGGCATGCTCCATGTTTGGCCAGTCCGCCTACTCTTACTTTTTCAATTCACTACCCAACATCCTTCCACGAACCCATTATGGTGTTGCGGATGCCCTCCGTTCCCATTTCCACCTCAGTCGTTACGCCTTTGCGCATCTGCGGTGTATCTGGTGCATTCCCGGGCATCCTCAGCTCGGTACTCACCCATTTGTGAGGACTACCATCCTGCTTGTCCTGTGAGAAAGCAAATGTTGCTTACCTGATGTAACAGGTGTTCTCACAGGACAGCAGGATGTTAGTCCTCACGAAACCCGCCCGCCACCCCGCGGAGTTGGGTCTGTATACTTTTATTTTAGTTTCGCTTGCGCTTTTTAGCTATAAGACGAGACTGAGGGAGACACCTGTGGCTCACAGGGATAATTGCAGGCTGGGCATGCTCAGTGCACCCAGTGTGCCAGTGTCAGTCAAAGCTTGTTGAAACTTTGACAGAAAAGTTTTCCGTACAGGGCTCCATCCTCGATGTCACCCATTTGTGAGGACTAACATCCTGCTGTCCTGTGAGAACACCTGTTACATCAGGTAAGCAACATTTGCTATCAGTGAGTTACCATCATTCTTTCTGAGCTTTCCCTGGAACCAGGTACTCGCTCCTCGAGGGCCTATACATTCCATCTCCTAGGCTTCGTTGGGACATTGTGAGAGTGTTACCATCTGCATATCCTGCCTACTCTCTATATCTCAGTTTCTCTACAGCTCAGCCTCCAGGGATTGCTGTTCCAGTATCTGAGGGACTACAGCCAGCCGGGCTTACCTGCTCACTACTGCCATCTCTGGTTCAGTATACTGTCTAATAAAAGAACTAGTGTGTGTTTGTCTCCTAACTCTGAGCCTGACCGGTGATCCCTCTCGGGATCAGTCCCCGGGGTGTGGTCATCTGCCACTGGTCCAAGGATCCACCCACAACTCTCCTATATAAGAACAGATTGCTAATTCCTTGCAACAATAATAACTCCTATCTGATTGCTCCTCCCATCAGGCAACAGATCAATAACACAGACGAACTACAGTTCCTTTGCCAGCTCCTACTCGTTTCTCAGGAGATGCCCTGTTGTGTAGGGGCTTCCTAAATCAATGCTGTATGCATTTTTCTTTACAACTGGCGTACTTCCCTACAGCCGCTGCCAAGACTACATATATATTTTCCTTGTTGGATGGGAAAGCCCTGGCCTGGGCTTCGCCTCTGTGGGAATGCAATGATCCAGTCCTTAAAGACTTGCCTGGGTTTATGGCTTTTTATAAGTCAGTTTTTGATGACCCTGCTTGCCAGTCCATTGCTGGTTCTGCACTCCTGAGCTTACAACAAGGAACCAAGCCACTCCCGGACTATGTGATTGAATTCAAGACATTTTCTTCCGAACTCCTTTGGGATCCCGGTTGCCTGCGAGCAATATTTCTACGGGGGCTCAATCCCCGCATAAAAGATGAACTTGAGGCCCAAGAGTTACCTGATACCTTAGACTCCCTTAAGGACCTCGCTGGACGTATTGACCATCATATACACAAACCTCTTAAGAAGCAAGTATGCAGAGGAAACCGTCCTCGGCCCATTTCGTCAGCTCCGGTCCAGCCTTTATCTAATCCCAAAGAGGAAGATGAGCCAATGCAACTAGGCCATAGCCACTTGACTGCCAAAGAGTGATGCTATCGCAAAAAGATGGGCCTCTGTATATATTGCGGGAAGACTGGCCATGCAGTCCAAATTTGTCCTATCTGTCTGGGAAACATGCAAGCCTAGGATCCACCGGAGGACTCTTCCTAGATCTGACTGCTCCCTCTCCTCCACTGACCCTTCCTGTTTCCATCATCTCTGGGCCTCTCAAGTTTGCCACTCAAGCACTGGTCAATTCGGGTGCAAGTGGGAATTTTATTCTGAAGAGATTGGTAGAACACCTACGACTTCCCACTGAACCAGTACCTACACTACTGCTCCTCTCGTCTATTCATGGTGAGCCACTACCAGGAGAGGTTTCGCTTACCATGCAGCCTATTTGTCTATGCCCAGGAACCCTGCATACGGAGACCATTACGTTTCTGATTCTGGAAAAAGCCATCCATCCCATAGTACTTGGCATACCATGGTTACAAGACCACTCTCCCCAGTTCAACTGGTCCTCCATGGAACTGTCACAATGGGGGCCTGATTGCCATAATAGATGTCTAAAAAAAATCACTCCACTGCCATGTATGGCTACCACTTCTTCACCTCCTGAGTTACCACCACAGTATGCCGCATTCCAAGACATATTCTCTAAGCAAGCTGTGGGTGTACTGTCACCACATAGGCCTTTTGACTGTGCTATTAACCTAAAACCTGATTCAGAGCCACCCAGAGGAAGAGTTTATCCTCTCTCCATATCTGAGACTGAGGCTATGTCAGCCTACATCCAAGAAAATCTGCAGAAAGGTTTTTTTAGACTGTCTAAGTTTCCAGCAGGTGCCGGAATCTTTTTTGTCGGCAAGAAGGATGGATCCCTTCCCCCTTGCATTGACTACAGAGGCCTAAATGAAATTACCATGAAAGACCGGTATCCCTTACCCCTAATTTCTGAATTATTTGATCCGCTCCAGGGGGCGAAGGTCTTCACAAAATTGGACCTGAAGGGCACCTACAACCTTGTCCTTATTCGAAAAGGGGACGAGTGGAAGATGGCCTTTAATACCCGTGATGGCCACTTTGAATATTTGGTAATGCCTTTTGGCCTGGCAATGCCCCGGCTGTTTTTCAAAATATGATGAACGACATCTTGCGAGATCTGTTGTACTAGTGTGTTATCGTATACTTAGACGATATCCTTATCTTCTCCCGAGATGTACAAACCCATCAAGCTGATGTCATCACGGTCTTACAGAGACTCCGGGACAACTATCTATATGCCAAACTTAAGAAGTGTGCATTCCATAAGGAGTCTGTTCCATTCCTTGGGTACATCGTGGCCAGTAAAGGTTAAGAACATAAGAAAATGCCATACTGGGTCAGACCAAGGGTCCATCAAGCCCAGCATCCTATTTCCAACAGTGGCCAATCCAGGCCATAAGAACCTGGCAAGTACCTAAAAACTAAGTCTATTCCATGTAACCATTGCTAATGGCAGTGGCTATTCTCTAAGTGAACTTAATAGCAGGTAATGGACTTCTCCTCCAAGAACTTATCCAATCCTTTTTTAAACACAGCTATACTAACTGCACGAACCACATTCTCTGGCAACAAATTCCAGAGTTTAATTGTGCGTTGAGTGAAAAAGAACTTTCTCCGATTAGTTTTAAATGTGCCCCATGCTAACTTCATGGAGTGTCCCCTAGTCTTTCTACTATCCGAAAGAGTAAATAACCGATTCACATCTACCCGTTCTAGACCTCTCATGATTTTAAACACCTCTATCATATCCCCCCTCAGTGGTCTCTTCTCCAAGCTGAAAAGTCCTAACCTCTTTAGTCTTTCCTCATAGGGGAGTTGTTCCATTCCCCTTATCATTTTGGTAGCCCTTCTCTGTACCTTCTCCATCGCAATTATATCTTTTTTGAGATGCGGCGACCAGAATTGTACACAGTATTCAAGGTGCGGTCTCACCATGGAGCGATACAGAGGCATTATGACATTTTCCGTTTTATTCATCATTCCTTTTCTAATAATTCCCAACATTCTGTTTGCTTTTTTGACTGCCGCAGCACACTGAACTGACGATTTCAATGTGTTATCCACTATGACACCTAGATCTCTTTCTTGGGTTGCAGCACCTAATATGGAACCCAACATCGTGTAATTATAGCATGGGTTATTTTTCCCTATATGCATCACCTTGCACTTATCCACATTAAATTTCATCTGCCATTTGGATGCCCAATTTTCCAGTCTCACAAGGTCTTCCTGCAATTTATCACAATCTGCTTGTGATTTAACTACTCTGAACAATTTTGTGTCATCTGCAAATTTGATTATCTCACTCGTCGTATTTCTTTCCAGATCATTTATAAATATATTGAACAGTAAGGGTCCCAATACAGATCCCTGAGGCACTCCACTGTCCACTCCCTTCCACTGAGAAAATTGCCCCACAAAATGGACCCACAGAAAACTAAAAGCATACAAGACTGGACTCAACCCACCAGAATTAAAGCTCTACGCCGCTTTCTCGGCTTCATGAACTATTATCGCACCTTTATCAAGAACTATTCGACTCTAACCGTGCCTCTCACCGCTATGACTAAAATGGGGGTTAACCCTTCACATTGGTCTCCAGAGGCCATCTCTGCATTTCAAATACTTAAGGAAGTATTTTTGAAGAAGCCATGCTTATGCCACCCTGATCCACATCGGCCATTCATTGTGGAGGTCAACGCCTCGGTTGTCGGTGTGGGGGTCGTGCTTAGTCAGCACACTGATGCTCATGTGCTGCACCCTTGCTTATTCTTCTCTAGACGCTTTTCGCCAGCAGAGAGAAACTACGGCATCGGCGATAAAGAATTGCTTGCTATCAAGCTCGCGTTCGAGGAGTGGCATCCCTGGCTAGAAGGGGCTCAACACCAGATAACTGTACTCACGGATCATAAGAACCTGGAATATCTCTGCCATGCTCAAAGGCTTAACCATCGCCAAGCTCGATGGTCATTATTCTTCAACCGGTTCAATTTCCTGCTTAAATGCCATCCAGCGGATAAGAATGTCTGGGCAGATGCTCTCTCATGCTCCTTTACTTCGGAGGATGTGCCAGATGAACCTCGCCACATCATTGACCCTAAGAAGGTAATGCTGGCTGCTACCCATTCAGTTCCCACAGGCAAGACAGTGGTGCCCTAGACGCTAAGGAAAAAGTTGTTGAAGTGGGCTCATGATTCAAAGTTAGCAGGTCATCCAGGACAAGCTCGTACCCTCACTACTTTACAGCGGTATTATTGGTGGCCGTCTATAAAGAAGGACGTTCAAACTTACGTGGAGTCCTGCGCTTCTTGCGCCAGGCAAAAACCTCCTGCCAGCTGTCCCTGGGGTCTTCTCCAACCGCTGCCTATTCCGGATGAATCCTGGACTCACATTGCAACCGACTTTGTTGTCGACTTACCACTGTCCAATGGGAACAATACAATGTGGGTCACGGTGGACCGTTTCTCAAAAATGGCATACTTTGTGGCCTTACCCAGACTGCCATCTGCCCCAGAACTGGCTAAATTATTTGTGCAACAGCTGATATTATATTCTCAAAAACATTGATTCACAGGTGGGTAATAGCCAGGATCAAATAAACAGTTCAAATAGCTAATAACCGGAAAATTGTAGTTGAAATACACCATGTGATACTAAATTTGTGTTCATTTACAGACTTCATAGAAAGGCATACTTAATCAATGCCATTTGGCTGAGCATTTGTGTATATCAATGAATATAATCATAGGTCTTGTATATGATATTTTTTATGCTTCTGTGAGAGTTTCATGTCATATTCAAATAAATATAGATCATGTCCAATTCTTACATTTCTTAAGGATAGCAAATGAATTAGCAAGAAATATTTGGAAAAACTTAGCTCATTGGCTTGGAAAGCGGTAGAGAGGATGCCTGAATTCATAGAGGCTTAGATGGTGTCAGCCTGACACGGACCGCGTTTCAGCAATCAAATGCTTTCTTCAAGGGCAAATTATGTCTGTAAAAACAAAATTTATGTAAGAAAAATAGCAGCAAAATGAGATGAAAATTTGTACTTACACACTCAGGTACTAACGTGTTACAAATGGCAGCGGCATACTCCGGAATGGTAGTTTGTTTCCTCTACCAGAGGGGCCGCAAGAGTGCCATTTTTAAAGAGATCCCTAGCCAATGAAAGAACACCATGTCAGCCAAAAGGCAACATTGTCATCAGTTGCTATGGAATCAAAAATTACAGAACTGAATACCATTCAATGGCGGCATTAAGGCCATTCGGATGTGTTCTTTTTAATTTGAAAATCCATTGCTGTTCCCGATAATTTAAAATTGTCTGTGGATCCCCACCCCTAGAAGACATGCAAATCTTATTGATCACCCTCCACTTCAGATCCACAAACATGTGATGATGTTCTAAGCAATGAGAAACAATAGGGGCTGATAATTTTTCAGTATGTAAACATCTTCGATTTTCAATGAGTCTGCTTCTAATAGCTTGTTTGGTTCTCCCAACGTAAATTAAATTACACGGGCAGATGATGATGTAGATAACCAGGGTTGTAGAACAGTCAGAGTGATACTTAGCAGTATGTTGTTTACCAGCATGATTGATCCAAGTAGGATCATTTAAAGATTGATAACATACAGAATAATGACCGCATGCCCAATGTCCCAAAGGTCCAGAAGAATCTATACAATTATCAGGATGTAAAAATGAGTGTGTAATTTTTCACACAAGCACAACAATTGGCATCAAGATTATTACATCGTAATTATCCATCATCAATAATAAAAAAGGCACTTAAACGTGCATCCAGTGCCCAACGTGAGTGGCTCCTTTTGGATAATTCTGGCCATTCATTTGATTCCCCGTTGGTCTGTACTGTCAGATACTCTTCAAAATCCACAGCAATTACTAAGTTGATTCGCAAATATTGGCACGTTCTGGCTACACACCCAATTTTCATTGAACCCCCGTTGATTGCTTACAGTCAGGGGCGTAATTTGAGAGACCAACTTACACACGCCATACCTGATTGAAGGAGACCATTCAGGGAATTGGGGCTCACCTGATTGTTTGCAGAGCAATCACCAAAGACGTATCCTTATAAATACTTTTCTTTCTGCTTTGTTTTGTTTCTCTCTCTTTCTGTTGTGGACCATTCTCATAAGTGATCCTATATAATCACAATACGCTTATCAAAATATTACCTTTGCATATACTGCATTTTATTATAATTATTGCTTTTACCAGTAGATATATATATATCCCTTTTTTTTTCTTTCTTTTCTTTTTTCTTCTTTCTTTTTCTCTTTTTTTTTCTCGATTGTATAAACTCTCCCATCAAGTTCCCTGTCCCGGTTCCCTTGACCGTTTCATATCTTAGACTGTTCAGTTTAAGTTCCTTTTACCAGCTCTTGCATTCACTTGTTTTTATGTTCCAGCTGTAACAGTTCTTGTATTCACTTGTTTCATGTACTGCCTTAGAGCGAAGTTGAAGTTTCTTGTAAACCGGGGTGATCTGTATCCCATATAGGAACTTCGGTATATAAAAGTTAAAAATAAATATATATATTGTTGCGCTGGAGGTGGATTCTTGGGCTGAGATGGGGTTGACACAACCTGCAGGCAAGGGCCTACGGGACCCCACCTTCAGCAGGTGGAGTGGGCTGAAACTAGAGGCCACTGGAGCTTCACTTATACCAGCCCACATTCCCCTCGGGTTGAGCCTTTGGGTGCCGGGGCCGGCAGGACTTAGGCAGGCCTTGAGATTGGATGTCAAAGGCAGGTAGTTCAGCCCAGAGACAGCAGCCATTAGGTGGCATAGTTCTATCCTAGATTGGTCCCAGTACAGGAACCCAAGCACCAAGGAATGAGGATCAACTGAAGGTGCTTGAGCAGAGAAAGGCCGGAGCCTTAGGAATCCAAGTCCAGAGGATAGGAACAGAGGTGTCACTATCGAACTTGAATGAGCACTGGCGGCAATTGGAAGGTGTAGCAAGCAAAGTAGAACTCGACACAAATCTATAGCGTGGTCATCCATAGCAATGGTCAAGGCACAGAGAGGGCAGGTGTGTTCAGGCGTAGCAATGGTCGAGGCATGGAGAAGGCAGGTAAAGTTGGACGTAGTAATGGTCAAGGCATGGAGAAGGCAGGCATGGTCAGGCGTAGCAATGGTCAAGGCAAGGAGAAGGCAGGCGAGGTCAGGCTTGGAGAAGGTAGGCAAGGTCAGACGTAGCAGAGGTCAGGGTTGGAGAAGGCAGGCAAGGTCAGACGTAGCAGAGGGTGGCACCAGGAGGTCAATCAAAGGACAGACGAGACAAGAGGAACCAGGAACTTGGAGACAAACTGGAACACTGATTTATTTATTTATTTATTTATTTATTTATTTTTAATTTTTATATAACGAAATTCCTGTATTAGATACAAATCAATCCGTTAACATAGAACGATAAGTTGCCCTGGTCTTAGAAGCCCGGCCGGGGCATTTTACATGGAACAGTGAACGGTGAGTTTCCGTACTCTGTACAAAATAACGAGTTAAACATTGAGTATGAGTAAAGCAGATTGATACAAAATATATCTTGAAAGTAAATAACTACAACATTAACAGCAATTCCCTGTACGTACCAGGATCAGTCCAGGACACCTGGGTTGTGACTCCGCACCAGTAGATGGAGACAGACTAAAACTTGTGGGCGGAGCTATATAAGCCCCTGTGCCAGTCACAGCCCCTCAGTCTTACTCTGTCTCCAGTAGATGGTGCAGGTCTAGTCACAGCCCTGCCTGACCTGATTCTGGTGTTGGTGTTAGTCAGGTTTGAATTTTTGGGCTAGGTTTTTTGTTAGGGCCCCGTCTGTTTGGAGGATGTGGATCACTTTTGTCTCGCGGCATGCTTTTTGAGAGGAATCGGTTAAAGAGCAAAGTTTACTCGGACGCGGTTATTGCTACGCTGCTGAGGTCCCGGAAGCAGTCTCCTTCCCTGGCTTATGTCAGGGTCTGGGTAGTTTTTGAGGATTGGTGTATGAAGCGAGGTTTGGATCCCACCGCCGCTGCGGTCTCTGATATTCTGGCTTTCCTCCAGGTGGGACTGGCCAGAGGCTTGGCGTGCAGTTCCCTACGGGTCCAAGTGGTGGCACTTGGTTGTTTGCGGGGGAAGGTCGGGGGGATCCCCTCTGGCTCTTCACCCGGATATAGCCCGTTTTCCTGAAGGGGGCTAAGCATCTCCGTCCTCCCTTGCGTCCTTCCTGTCAGGCTTGGAATCTTAATTGGGTTCTTTCCCTGTACGTACCAGGATCAGTCCAGGACACCTGGGTTGTGACTCCGCACCAGTAGATGGAGACAGAGCAAAACTTGTGGGCGGAGCCATATATGCCCCTGTGCCAGTCACAGCCCCTCAGTCTTACTCTGTCTCCAGTAGATGGTGCAGGTCCGGTCACAGCCCTGCCTGCCCTGATTCTGGTAGTTAGTCAGGGTTAGGGTTTTTCTTTTGTGATCAGTTCTTGAGCCTAGTTAGTGGTTTTTTTTGCCAAATTGGGGTTTGTTCTTTTGATTGAAGAGTCAGATCCCGGCTGCCCTGCCTCCCAGGGGGGTTGAGAGGTCCTGAGGGGACTACCCCCCCCTGGTCGAGGCCGCTGCTAGGGTCGAGGACCCGGCTCCACAAGTAGCAGCGTCAGGGGTGACACCGGGGAGCCCGGTTCACTCACCCCTGCAGGTACAGGGCTCCAGGACCCGGGACAGCGACAAGCGTCAGTAAAAAAAAAAAAAAAAAAAAGGTTTTTGCTTTTGTTTTGTGTTCGGCCGGCTCTCAGTTTTCCTTGCGTTGCCGCTCGCCGCTCCGTTCGAGGGGGGTGCCGCTTGCAGGGGGGGAGGGCGCCGAATTAATTAATTAATTTCTATTTCTGAAGCGCGTCTTGGTCTTCCCGCGTTCGCCGGCGGCCGCGCGGCTCCCCATGCCGGGCCTGCGGCTCGGCGCGCGCGCGCCTACCTCGTGACGGTTTTTTGTTCTTCCGGCGTCCCGGGCGGGGAAGGGCCGTCCGGGACCCCTCGGGGGTCTCGCTCCCGGATTGCGCGTTCGCCGCTGCGGGTTGGAGGCGCCATAGGTAGGCCTCAGGACCGGTTCCTGCGGGAGTGGCGGCCATTTTGGCACAGAAAGAGAAATCGCGCGGGATGCGCCGGGGGATTCGGCCTTGCCTCCCGCGTTTTTTCCCCGCTGCGGGGCGCGGCGGGAGGGGGCTCCTCAGAGGGGCTTCGGTCCGGGGAGGTTTCCGGGGCCGATTCTTCTGGGTCAGGTTCTTTCTCGCAGGACTTTGCGCTATTGCTACGAAAGGTACTTGGTACTAGCGTAGCAAGCGCAGCCGAGGCGGGGATCCCTACAGAGGGTCCCCACAAGCTTACTCCACGGACGAGGGCTGCGGAGGGCGTCCAGGAGCCCTCAAGGGGGAATCGGGCCCCTCGGGGCATGCCGCAGGAATCGGATTCGGAAGATTCCCCCGTGGAGGTTACTGATTTTCCAAAGAGCCCCTGACGGGGGCCGAGGAGGCGGCGGCGGATGGCTCCGCCCAGCCCAGCATGGGAAAGGGAGTACAGACCATGGAAGGGGATGACCCCAAGGTAGTCCGACTGTTCCACAGGGAGGAACTATTGCCCCTTATTCCGGCCATCCTCCAGGAGCTGGGGATAGAGGCCCCACCTGTGGTGGTCCGCCAAGAGGCCAACATGGATCCTGTTCTGCTGGGCCTTACGGGTCCGGCAGTTGCCTTCCCGTTTCATTTTCTTCGGATATCTTCTTCTGCGCAGGGGATACTCCGGAATTAAGATTGGAGGTCAGCAAGGCCATGATTAAGCTCTATCCGCTCCCAGAGGAGGCGCTGGACCTTCTCCGTCTTCCAAAGGGGGATTCAGCGGTCTCCGCGGTGACAAAGATCTACTATCCCGGTCACAGGAGCTACGGCACTCCGGGATATCCAGGACAGGAAGTTGGAAGTGCAGCTTACGAAGATTTGAGGTATCCGCCCTGGGGTGCGGGCCGCCATCTGCACTAACTTCGCTATGAGAGCTAGTCTGCGCTGGGCCCAGGACCTTCGGGCGAAGGCGGGCCTGTCTGCGAAGGAGGCTTCTCAGGCTGATAGGTTGGAGGCGGCGATAGCATATGGAGCGGATGCCCTGCATGATCTGCTGCGTACATCCGCTAGGTCCATGGTGGCGGCGGTGTCTGCGCGTCGTCTCCTATGGCTGCGCAACTGGGCTGCGGATGGTTCGTCCAAGGCTCTCCTGGGGGGCTCTGCTTTTCAAGGGGAAATTGCTGTTTTTGGCATGGAATTGTGTGATTTGATGTTTTCTCTGGAAGAGAACAGGGCATTTAAACTGCCCGAGGATAGACCAGATCGTGGTCATCTTTTCCTGCCAGATCCCGGCTTCGGGGACCCAGGACATCACCCCTTCAAAGATCCACCGGCCCTTTGTGTAGGCCGTCTTCCTCTCGGAACCTTCAGTGGTAGCAGTCCTTTCGGGGAAACGAGTCTTCGCCATGAAGTTCGAATGGTCCATCCCTCGCCGCGCCTGCAGCACGTCATTCCACAGGTTGGAGCGCGGTTAACGTTATGTTTCGAGGAATGGACCATAGTGACGTCGGACCAGTGGATCCTCGACGTGATAAGACACGGCTACGAGTTGGTTTTTCGCTCGCATCCCAGCGTACAAGTTTCTGGTCTTACCCTGCAAGGACCCCAAGAAAAGGGCGGCGGTGCTGGACTCCATCCGACGATTGGAAGGCTTGGGGGCCATTTCCCCCGTCCCTGTCGATCAGCGAGGCAGGGGCAGGCACGCCATTCACTTCGTGGTTCCCAAGAACGACGGCACGTCACGGCCAATCCTGGCTCTAAAAGGGGTAAACAGATGCCTTCGTGTTTCCCACTTCAAAATGAAGACAATTCACTCGGTGATAGCGTCGGTGCGTCCGGGCGAATTTCTGGCGTCCCTAGATCTCACAGAAGCGTACCATTCACATGGGCATCCAGCAGGTTCTGCAGTCTAGGAAGGCACTACCAATTTCGAGCACTCCCTTTTGGGCTCGCGACCGCTCCTCGGACATTCACGAAAGCGATGGTGGTAGTGGCAGCGCGGCTCCGTCGGGAAGGACTCCTGGTTCATCCTTACCTGGACGACTGGTTGGTCCGGGCAAAGTCAGAGGATCAGTGTCGGCGGGCGGTGGCCAGAGTGTTACAGCGCTTGCAGTCACTAGACTGGGTGGTCAACTTCAACATGAGTCAACTGACTCCCACTCAATCCTTGGAATCTCTGGGAGCCGTATTCGACACGAAGCGGGGCTAGGTGGTCTTATCTAAAGATCGGATATGCAGGCTGCAGTCTCAAGTGCGGCGTTGGTTCGCCCTCAGCCGCCCGCGAGTGTGCGATTACCTGACGGTTCTGGGATTGCTGGCTTCAACGCTCGCGTTGGTACCCTGGTTTTCTACCTACCGCTCCCATTCGCGGGCCAGGCGCGGTCCAGCCTGCTCTGGTGGCTGGATCCCAGTCATCTGTCCGGTGGAGTGTCACTTCTTGGGCCCAGGTGGACGATGGTGACCACGGATGCCAGTCTCTCCGGCTGGGGAGCAGTTTGCCTAGGGAAATCGGTGCAAGGATTTTAGTCAGTCGCAAGCCCGGTGGCCTATCAACTGTCTGGAGACCAGAGCGGTCCATCTGGCTCTTCAAGCCTTCCTACGGTGCTCTGGGGAAAGGCAGTCCGAGTTCTTTCGGACAATGCGACTACAGTGGCCTACATCAATCACCAAGGCGGGACGAGACGTCCGCGGGTGGCACGGGAGGCGCAGTCCTTGATGGCTGGTCGGAATACATCCTCAACAATGTCGCAGTGTCTCATATTGCCGGGGTCCACAACGTCCAGGCAGATGTCCCCGCCTGGATTCCGGCGAGTGGGAGCTGGCGGGAGAAGCGTTTCTCCTCATCTGCAGGAAGTGGGGGGTTCCCCACATGAATCTGATGGCCACGTGGCACACCGCGAAGGCTCCGCGATTGTACAGTCGGCGTCAAGAGAGGGGAGCAGAAGGCGTCGACGCGTAGGTGCTTCCCTGACCGACGGTTCTCCGTGTTTCCTCATGGCCCATGATCGACAAGATGCTGCGGCGCATAGAATTGCACCCGTTCAACGTGATCCTGGTGGCGCTGGAGTGGCCGCGCCGCCCGTGGTTCGCAGACCTCTTCAAGTTGTCGGTGGCGGCTCCCCTTCGTCTACAGGGGTTCACGGGGCTGCTTCATCAGGGCTCCGTCTGTTTGGAGGATGCGGATCATTTTGTCTCGCGGCATGGTTTTTGAGAGGAATCGGTTGCAGAGAACAGGTTACTCGGCCGCGGTCATAGCTACGCTGTGGAGTTCCCGGAAGCAGTCTATGTCCCTGGCGTATGTCCGGGTATTGGTACTCTTTGAGGAATGGTATGTTGAGCGGGGTTTGAACCCCACTGTCGCTGCCGTTTCCGATATTCTGGTTTTTCTCCAGGCCGGGCTGGCCAAAGGCTTCGCGTGCAGTTCGCTACGGGTCCAGGTGGTGGCGCTTGGTTGTTTGCGAGGGAAGGTCCGGGGAGCCTCCCTGGCTCTTCACCTGGATATAGCCCGTTTCCTGCGGGGGGGCTAAACACCTCCGTCCTCCCTTGCGTTCACCTTGTCCGTCTCCGCCGTAGGCTCGGCACCGTTGGAGCCCTTGAAGCGCGCTACGGTCCAAGCTCTCACGTTGAAGACCGTATTCCTAGTGGCGGTTGCTTCGGCACGCCGTGTTTCGGATTTACGGGCGTTGTCATGTGTTTCGGATTTACGGGCGTTGTCATGTAGGGAGCCGTTTATGCGGATCTCTGACGTAGGGGTTTCCTTACGGGCTGTTCCTTCGTTTCAGCCTACGGTAGTGTAGGTTTTTCACGTGAATCAATCAGTGGAGCTTCCCGCTTTCGCGGTCAGGGAGTCTTCGGACCCGAAATCGAAAGAATTGCGAAAACTGGATGTGCGGAGGTCACTTCTTCACTATCTAGAAGTCACTGATCCTTTTCGGGTGACGGATCATCTGTTTGTCCTGTTTTCGGGCCCACAGACAGGTTCTGCGGCGCCTCGCACAACGATCGCCCGTTGGATCAAAGAGGCCAGTGGCTCAGCGTACCTAGTGCGGATAACTTGCGCCAGTGGGTCTCAAGGCTCATTCGACGCGGTCCCATGCTGCGTCTTGGGCGGAATCTTCTCAGGTGTCGCCTCAAGTGATTTGCAGGGCGGCTACCTGGCAGTCATTGCATACCTTCTTCACACATTATCGGTTGGATGTTCAGGCTACTGAGGCCGGAGGGTTTGGAGAGAGGGTATTCCGAGCGGGACTCTCTGCTTCCCACCCTCGGTAACTTAGCTCTGGTACATCCCAGGTGTCCTGGACTGATCCTGGTACGTACAGGGAAAGGAAAATTAGTTTCTTACCTGATAATTTTCGTTCCTGTAGTACCAAGGATCAGTCCAGGATCCCGCCCGCAGTGCTACAATCAAATAACGGAGAGTCCGCTCATAGTTCTTTAAGATTACAGCTCTCTGCTTGTTTCTTTCGCTCTCCCGGTTGGGGAGTCTGGTTCCCGTAGGGGTTGATATTGTTTCCATTTAAGTGGCGTGTTTTGCTAGTTGGCTATGGTTGCCTTATTGCTTTCTACTTTGACATTACGTATGACTGAGGGGCTGTGACTGGCACAGGGGCATATATGGCTCCGCCCACAAGTTTTGCTCTGTCTCCATCTACTGGTGCGGAGTCACAACCCAGGTGTCCTGGACTGATCCTTGGTACTACAGGAACGAAAATTATCAGGTAAGAAACTAATTTTCCTTTCTGCCTTATGTTCGGCACCGTTTGAGCCTTTTTTGCAGCGCTCTACTGTCTAGGATCTCACGTTGAAGACCGTGTTTCTGGTGGCGATTTCTTCGGCACGCCGTATCTCGGAATTGCAGGCGTGGTCATGTAGGGAGCCGTCCTTGCGACTCTCCGCCACAGGCGTTTCCTTGCGCATGGTCCCTTCTTTCTTCCGAAGGTCGTCTCGGCTTTTCATTTGAATCAATCCGTTGAACTTCCCGCTTTCGCGGTCGGGGAGTCGTCGGATCCGAAGACGAGAGACTTACGAAAGCTGGATGTGAGGAGGTCCCTCCTTCGCTATCTGGAGGTCACTAATCCTTTTCGGATAACGGATCATCTGTTTGTCCTCCTTTCTGGTCCCAAGAAAGGGGCTGCAGCGTCTCGCACGACGATCGCCCGTTGGCTCTAAGAGGCCATAGGCTCAGCGTACTTTGTACGGGGAAAGACTCCGCCGGTGGGTCTTCGGGCTCATTCGACAAGGTCTCACGCTGCGTCCTGGGCGGAGTCTTCTCAGGTGTCGCCCCAAGAGATTGTAGGGCGGCTACCTGGCAGTCGTTGCATACCTTCGTCAGACATTACCGTCTGGATGTTCAGGCCGCTGAGGTCGGAGGGTTTGGAGAGAGGGTACTCCGAGCAGGACTCTCTGCTTCCCACCCTCGGTAAGTTGGCTCTGGTACATCCCAGGTGTCCTGGACTGATCCTGGTACGTACAGGGAAAGGAAAATTAGTTTCTTACCTGATAATTTTCGTTCCTGTAGTACCAAGGATCAGTCCAGGATCCCGCCCGCTGACGGAGAGTCCGCTCATCGTTGTTTCCTTGCGCTCACCGCTTGTTCGCTCTCCCGGTTGGGGAGTCCGGTTCCCGCAGGGGTTGGAATTGTTTCCGATTAAATGGCAAGTTTTGTTAGTTAGCTATGGTTGCCCTTTGGGTTTCTACTTTGACATTACGTATGACTGAGGGGCTGTGACTGGCACAGGGGCTTATATAGCTCCGCCCACAAGTTTTAGTCTGTCTCCATCTACTGGTGCGGAGTCACAACCCAGGTGTCCTGGACTGATCCTTGGTACTACAGGAACGAAAATTATCAGGTAAGAAACTAATTTTCCTTTAATTCAAATTAACATTGGCTTGCAGGGTTGATAATCATGAAATAGAAGGACAGGGTCGGGGGGGGGGGGGGTCGAGGAAAGAGAAGAGGGCCTGGAATGGGTGAACTGCTGGGGGCACTCTTGGATCAAGGAAGCACGCAGGCAGCGAGTACTCAGAACCAAACAAGGAACTGAGGAGACCTGTTGCAAAGGCAACGCTTCAGTGCGAGGCCTGAGCATTTATACGCTGAAGGATCTGACGTCAGCATCCGGATCCGCGGCCAGGTTCTTGCCGCGGGCCCTTTAAAAGGTTTACTGATGTGCGCGCGCCTAAGGAGGGGCGCGGCGCTGCTGGCGGCGTCTCTCCGTGAACCGCGCAGAGAGCCTCGATGGATGGAGGCATCCTGCCTGGATGTCCTGGGAAGTGAAGCAAGGCCGGAGGCGCTGGTGGGAGCCCGAGGTTGGAGCCGGTGGCCCACTGCCACAAGCGACAGGGAGCTGGAGTCTGGAAGTTGCTTAGAAAGGTGAGAGGGCTGTACTGCAGGGCTGCCGCAGGTGGCGGGCGTAACATATATAATTTTTATTTTATTTTATTTAGTTATTTAATATACCGTTGTTCCAAAGAAAGATCACAATGGTTTACAACATAACATTGGCCACTGTTGGAAACAGGATGCTGAGCTTGATGGACCCTTGGTCTGACCTAGTATGGCATTTTCTTATGTTCTTATGACTTAAACAATGACTAAATATAATCACATAACATACATAATATGCATAGGCATGAGCATTGACAGTGTAATCAAGTGAGATATAGAGTTTTAACTAAAGGTACGGGGATAAGAGATTAGTGGTTTATAAGATAAGTTTTTGATTTGTTATTTTGACGTCCTTGGGGTGTGATGAGGCTGTTTAGTTCTATAGTTGGTTTATTAATGACTTTGACCTTATTGGTATTTGCTCTGATTTCAGGTAAGTTTTAAGGTAGGTTATAGGCAATTTTAAATAACCATGTTTTCAGTTCATTTTTGAATTTCTTTCTTTCTGGGGTCAGTCGTATGCATCTTAGTTTCACTGAGTAACATGCAGCACCAAAGGGAAAATTTTGTTACAGATCAAAATCATCCTTGTATCTCATATAATAACACAGTAACACTTGGGACAAAAATTCCTGATGGTATCAAATTCCTGCTGATGTCATAATGGCACTGGTTCCAGCTGGTATGTCTGTGGCATAGGATCTGCTCTTTCAGAAATGTGCCATTGTACTTGTTTCTCTACTAGCAGCACTTGCTGGTCCTTAGCTGCCGAACAAAAGGACTGAGAAAACATTCTAAACAAATGTTATTTTGCCAACAGACGCTTCCCCCTATCAAACCTGTCAGGGTCAGCAAGCCACCAGCCAGTCATAACCAGGACCAAAAGATGGGAAAAGAACCCTACAGGCTGTGGATGAAACCAAGAGCTCCGAAACCCTTTCTGCTCCACCTGGGGGTGACAGCCAGGTCTCATACTGTGGACGACTTCCTCAATAACTTCTACATAGACTTTCACAAGCACTTCATTTTCCAGTAAGAGAAAAGAGATATACTGCTCAGATTTATCACATTCCACAGAGGGCAGAGGTGCTGCAGGGCAGGAGTGAGGTGCATTGGTAGGGCTGGGTGTGAGGGTCTCAGTACTGGAATAGCAGGGGGTGCTGCAGGGCAGGAGTGAGGTGCATTGGTAGGGTTGGGTGTGTGGGTGGGTGGTGGTATCTCAGTACTAGAATAGCAGGGAGAGCTGCAGGGCAGGAGTGAGGTGCATTGGTAGGGCTGGGTGTGTGGGTGGGTGGTGGTATCTCAGTACTGGAATAGCAGGGGGTGCTGCAGGGCAGGAGTGAGGTGCATTGGCAGAGGTGAGTGTGGGGCTCTCAGTACTGGAATAGCAGGGGGTGCTGCAGGGCAGGAGTGAGGGTGCATTGGTAGGGCTGGGTGTGTGGGTGGGTGGTGGTATCTCAGTACTGGAATAGCAGGGGGGTGCTGCAGGGCAGGAGTGAGGTGCATTGGCAGAGGTGAGTGTGGGGCTCTCAGTACTGGAATAGCAGGTGAGGCAGGGCAGGAGTGAGGTGCATTGGTAGAGGTGAGTGTGGGGGGTCTCAGTACTGGAATAGCAGGTGAGGCAGGGCAGGAGTGAGGTGCATTGGCAGAGGTGAGTGTGAGGCTCTCAGTACTGGAATAGCAGGTGAGGCAGGGCAGGAGTGAGGTGCATTGGCAGAGGTGAGTGTGGGGGTCTCAGTACTGGAATAGCAGGGAGAGCTGCAGGGCAGGAGTGAGGTGCATTGGCAGAGGTGAGTGTGGGGGTCTCAGTACTGGAATAGCAGGGAGAGCTGCAGGGCAGGAGTGAGGTGCATTGGCAGAGGTGAGTGTGGGGGTCTCAGTACTGGAATAGCAGGGAGAGCTGCAGGGCAGGAGTGAGGGGCATTACTAGGGCTGGGTGTGTGGGTGGGTGGTGGTATCTCAGTACTAGAATAGCAGGGAGAGCTGCAGGGCAGGAGTGAGGTGCATTGGCAGAGGTGAGTGTGGGGGTCTCAGTACTAGAATAGCAGGGAGAGCTGCAGGGCAGGAGTGAGGTGCATTGGTAGGGCTGGGTGTGTGGGTGGGTGGTGGTATCTCAGTGCTGGGATAGCAGGGGGTGCTGCAGGGCAGGAGTGAGGTGCATTGGTAGGGCTGGGTGTGTGGGTGGGTGGTGGTATCTCAGTGCTGGGATAGCAGGGGGTGCTGCAGGGCAGGAGTGAGGTGCATTGAACTATCTGCAGTAGGTACTAGAATAGCAGGGGGTGCACTGGCTGTGTTGTGTAGGAGAAGCTTGCGTGTTTTCTTCTTTCCTGCTAAGCGCTGCTGTGCTGATCATCAGAGCCCCATGCAGACATCAAACTGATACATCTAAAGCATGAATACAGCACAGATAGCTGAAGAGCAGTTCCCTGTACGTAGGCAGATCAGTCCAGACTCCTGGGTTTTGCCTCCCTGCCAGCAAATGGAGATGGAGAAAGTTTCATTGACACTGTGCCACCTGCAGTCCCTCAGTATTTCTCTGTCTCCAGCAGGTGGTAGATGGTGCAAAACCTGCAGTCTGGAGTATATAAAAAAAGAAGAAAAATGGAAGAGAGATCTTCATTTCCTCTCAGGGGGTTCTTTGGCCCTGGTGGGCCCATCTCCTCTGGTTTGAGCTGGATGAATAGGGGGTTGGTGACCCTTGATGGAAGCACAAAAAAAACATGAATACAGCACAGACAGCTGAAGAGAGGATTTTATTTGTTTATTATTCAAAATTTATAGACCACCTATCAACATTCCTAGGTGGTTTACATATTGCCATTTATAATTTAAAATTATATAAACATAGTAAGAGTAAATTAACAACAACATAAAACATTTAAAACACAGTAAATTAACAAAACTGAATATAAATAAAAATAAAATAAGGCAAAACCAATTGAAACTTTCTATAATCCTGAAGCAAGGGCATATAACTATTAAAGCACAAATCAAAGCTCATAATTAAGACTCATAAGCTAAAAGCTTGTGAAATAAAAAAGCTTTCAATAGTTTTCTGAGTATAACACATTCCTCCCTGATACGATGTGGAAGGGAATTCCATAGAGTAGGTCCTTCTCTTGCTTTATCGAGCCAGACTAGTTCAAAGGAAGGAATATCCAAAAGCTGCTGGGTAGCTAACCTCAGAGATCTTGTGGATTTGTAGATTTTTAATGCTGAGTTAAAACTGTGGGGAGCCAGATTGTGTAACCCTTTAACCACAAGCATACACACTCTTACTTTAATGCAGCAAAAATTTGGTAACCAATGGAGTTCAATCAACACAGGATAATTGTAAAAATGAGACGGAATCTGAGCAATTATTCTTGCCGCAGAATCCTGAACACATAGTAAGGACTGTATCGCACTTTGCAGGAATCCCAAATCTAAAACACTTCAATAATCTATCGAGGACATTACTAAGGAATGAAGTACACTTTTGATGTCAACATTATGTAAAAAGGGATGGAGTCACCTAAACATTTTTAGTTTGAAATAGGAATTCTGTACTACAGAACTAATATGCGGTTTGAGTGAGAGCTTCGTGCACATTAATGCACCGAGATCCCTAACCGCTTTCAAGATTACTATATTAATGCCATCGGCATTTAATGAAGTAAGTATATTTTCAGAGGGACACTGAGATAAATATAAAATCTCAGTCTTTGACAAATTCAGAACCAATTTGTTAACAAATACCCACCTATTACATTTCTCCAAACATTTTGTTACTTTATCTAGGGTTTCATTAGGAGAACACCTAAAAAGAACAAAAAAAAAGCTGAATGTCATCAGCAAATGTTTGGTAGTTAACATCAAGTTCTGCAAAAACATGGCCAATAGGTGCCAAGTGAATATTGAACAAGAAGGCCGACAGGGCTGACTCCAGTGTTCTGTGCAAATAATGCAGATTTAGTGTTCTTGCACACCACTCTAAACTCCTTTATCCTGTCCCTAAGATATGAACCAAGTCAGTTTATGATCGGATTACTCACACCCACATCTCTCAACCGATTTAACAGGATGGTATGGTCAATTGTGTCGAAAGCTGCTGTCAAATCCAAGCACACTACGAAGAGTTCCATTATCAAACTCACGTTGAAATATGTCAGTCAAGAATAACAACAAGATCTCAGATTTATGACCAGGTCTAAACCCATATTGATGAAAGTCAAGGATAGAATTATCATCCAAGAAAGTTTGAAGTTGTTTGAACACTACCTTCTCAAACATTTTTTCAATAAATGGCAAATAAGAAATAGGACAATAATTCTTAAACTCATCCTGATCAAGAGTCAGCTTTTTTAAAAATAGATTTAACATTTCCAATTTTCAGAAGTTTTGGAACATGACTTTAAGAGAAGGAAAGATTTATGACATTACTACGTAATGTATTCAGAAACGTTCTTCTTCATGCAAATAAGAGATGTATTCGAACCATCAGTGAGTGTGCAAGTTCTACGCTTCTTCCGATGAATTTTCTACATAAGTTTCCCATACAACAGGGAAACCATTATTTCCAGAAGTAGAGCATAAAGAATCAGAAAAAGAATCCGTAAAAGCCTCAGCTTTGTTTGTAAAGAGAGCTCAGTTTTGTCAGGGTCAGGATCAATATTGAATTGATTAGAGCCAGACTTAGAGGTCAATCTTTTCACAATATAAAAGAGTATCCCATGAGGATTTTGTGCAGCTTGGATATTTTCAGATAAATATTCCCTTTCCTTTTCATCAATTTTGGCCCCATAGACATCCAAAATAGCTAGATCTAAATTCTTATCTTCATCAGAGCCAGATGACGGCATCACACTAATACGTGTAAACCATGAATAAGCACAGACAGCTGAAGAGCAGATCTTCATCAGAGCCCCATGCAGGCATCACACTGATACACGTAAAGCATGAATACAGCATGGATAGCTGAAGAGCAGATCTTCATCAAAGTCCTGGGCAGGCATCCTAGTGATACACGTAAAGTGTGAATACATCACTGATAGCTGAAGAGCAGATCTTCATCAAAGTCCTGGACAGGCATCCTAGTGATACGCTCCAAGTTGTATTACTCCCTTGTTTTATTGTAACTGCATACCTTAGCCTTCTCTTGTTTAATGTTTTATTACTACTATTATTATTATTATTATTAGGATAAATGTTATTTTTTACCTTTTTTTGTTACCTATCCACTTGTTAATTGTAAACCGACATGATGCGATATTTATCGCGAATGCCGGTATAGAAAAACTTTAAATAAATAAATAAATAAATAAATAAAGTATGAATACATCACAGATAGCTGAAGAGCAGATCTTCATCAGAGCCCCATGCAGGCATCGCACTGATACACGTAAAGCATGAATACAGCACAGACAGCTGAAGAGCAGATCTTCATCAGAGCCTCATGCAGGCATCACACTGATACATGTAAAGCATGAATACATCACAGACAGCTAAAGAGCAGATCTTCATCAGAGCCCCATGTAGGCGTCGCACTGATACATGTAAAGCATGAACACAGCACAGACAGCTAAAGAGCAGATCTTCATCAGAGCCCCATGTAGGCGTCGCACTGATACATGTAAAGCATGAACACAGCACAGACAGCTAAAGAGCAGATCTTCATCAGAGCCCCATGTAGGCGTCGCACTGATACATGTAAATCATGAATACATCACAGATAGCTGAAGAGCAGATCTTCATCAGAGCCCCATGCAGGCATCACACTGATGCACGTAAAGCATGAATACAGCACGGTCAGCTGAAGAGCAGATCTTGATCAGAGCCCCATGCAGGCATCACACTGATACATGTAAAGCATGAACACAGCACAGACAGCTGAAGAACAGATCTTCATCAAAGCCCCATGCAGCTATCACACTGATACACGTAAAGCATGAATACAGCACGGACAGCTGAAGAGCAGATCTTGATCAGAGCCCCATGCAGGTGTCGCACTGAGACACATAAAGCATGAATACAGCACAGACAGCTAAAGAGCAGATCTTGATCAGAGCCCCATGCAGGCATCACACTGATACATATAAAGCATGAAAACAGCACAGACACCCGAAGAGCAGATCTTCATCAGAGCCCTATGCAGGCATCATGCTGATAACATATAAAGCATGAATACAGCATGGATAGGTGAAGAGCAGATCTTCATCAGAGCCCTATGCAGGCATCACACTGATGCACGTAAAGCATGAATACAGCACGGACAGCTGAAGAGCAGATCTTGATCAGAGCCCCATGCAGGTGACGCACTGAGACACATAAAGCATGAATACAGCACAGACAGCTAAAGAGCAGATCTTGATCAGAGCCCCATGCAGGCATCGCACTGATACACATAAAGCATGAATACAGCACGGACAGCTGAAGAGCAGATCTTGATCAGAGCCCCATGCAGGTGTCGCACTGAGACACATAAAGCATGAATACAGCACAGACAGCTAAAGAGCAGATCTTGATCAGAGCCCCATGCAGGCATCACACTGATACACATAAAGCATGAAAACAGCACAGACACCCAAAGAGCAGATCTTCATCAGAGCCCTATGCAGGCATCATGCTGATAACATATAAAGCATGAATACAGCATGGATAGGTGAAGAGCAGATCTTCATAAGAGCCCCATGCAGGCGTCATGCTGATAACATATAAAGCATGAATACAGCATGGATAGGTGAAGAGCAGATCTTCATCAGAGCCCTATGCAGGCATCACACTGATGCACGTAAAGCATGAATACAGCACGGACAGCTGAAGAGCAGATCTTGATCAGAGCCCCATGCAGGTGACGCACTGAGACACATAAAGCATGAATACAGCACAGACAGCTAAAGAGCAGATCTTGATCAGAGCCCCATGCAGGCATCGCACTGATACACATAAAGCATGAATACAGCACAGACACCTGAAGAGCAGATCTTCATCAGAGCCCTATGCAGGCATCATGCTGATAACATATAAAGCATGAATACAGCATGGATAGGTGAAGAGCAGATCTTCATCAGAGCCCCATGCAGGCGTCACACTGATACACGTAAACAATGAATACAGCACAGACAGCTGAAGAGCAGATCTTCATCAGAGCCCCATGCAGGTGTCACACCGATAAGTAAAGCATGAATACAGCACAGACAGCTGAAGAGCAGATCTATATCAGAGCCCCATGCAGGTGTCACACTGATACAGTTATGCATCAATACAGCACAGACTGCTGCTCTTCATTAGAGCCAGAATTGGGGTATGGTTGCACTTCCATGCATAATTTTGTATTTTTAAAAGTGTGCGCTTAACTTGTCCCAGAAAAAGTATCTGTACAAAAAGGAGGTACAAAGTTGGGTGGATACTTTTTCAAAGGGATAGTTTTCCCTGTGGAAATTAGTGAAAGTTTGGGAGTAAAATTTTTCCTCAGTCATTTAGCCGCAGAAATGGATTTTGGAAATTGCCCTCATAAAGAATGAATATAGCACTGACAGCTGAAGAGCATGTGGCGAAGAAATACAATTTGTTTAGACAAAAGAAAAGGAACCAAGAAAAATGTCTAAAAAAGGATGCAAACTTGAGCTGTCGGAAACACAAACACACACACACATCACACTCACACTGGCTCCCGCTAGAGCTGTGGGAAACGCAAACACACACCACACTCACACTGGCCACCGCTAGAGCTGTGGGAAACGCAAACACACACACACACATCACACTCACACTGGGCACCGCTAGAGCTGTAGAAAACATACACACACAAACACACATCACACTCACACAGGGCACCGCTAGAGCTGTGGGAAACGCAAACACACACATCACACTCACACTGGGCACTGCTAGAGCTGTAGAAAACGTACACACACACACATCACACTCACACTGGCCAACGCTAGAGCTGTGGGAAACGCAAACACATACACACATCACACTCACACTGGGCACCGCTAGAGCTGTAGAAAACGTACACACACACCACACACACATCACACACTGGCCAACGCTAGAGCTGTGGGAAACGCAAACACACACACACATCACACTCACACTGGGCACCGCTAGAGCTGTAGAAACGTACACACACACACACAACACCCACACTGGGCACCGCTAGAGCTGTGGGAAACGCAAACACACACCACACTCACACTGGCCACCGCTAGAGCTGTGGGAAACACAAACACACATCACACTCACACTGGCCACCGCTAGAGCTGTGGGAAACGCAAACACACACCACACTCACACTGGCCACCGCTAGAGCTGTGGGAAACGCAAACACACAGCACACTCACACTGGCCACCGCTAGAGCTGTGGGAAACATACACACACAACACCCACACTGGCCACCGCTAGAGCTGTGGGAAACACAAACACACACCACACTCACACTGGCCACCGCTAGAGCTGTGGGAAACACAAACACACACCACACTCACACTGGCCACTGCTAGAGCTGTGGGAAACGCAAACACACACCACACTCACACTGGCCACCGCTAGAGCTGTGGGAAACGCAAACACACACCACACTCACACTGGCCACTGCTAGAGCTGTAGGAAACGCACGCACACACACACACATCACACTCAGACTGGGCACCGCTAGAGCTGTGGGAAACGCAAACACACACCACACTCACACTGGCCACCGCTAGAGCTGTGGGAAACGCAAACACACACCACACTCACACTGGCCACCGCTAGAGCTGTGGGAAACGCAAACACACACCACACTCACACTGGCCACCGCTAGAGCTGTGGGAAACGCAAACACACACCACACTCACACTGGCCACCGCTAGAGCTGTGGGAAACGCACGCACACACACACATACTCTAACCTTCACCGACCTTCTTTTTCACCCTTTTAGGAAACGGAAACAGAAGTCAGTTCTGGAGTCACCATCTTCAATGGAGGAAGAGGAGAAGAGAATCCTGTCACCATGCTTCCCCTTTAAGCCCACTGCTCAGCGAAAGCAACTTCTCACTGACATCATGTCCATGATAATCAGGTGCACATATGCCTATACCTCCCACATATACATACACATACATAGGGAGGTACAAACATGCATTCTCACACACCAAATCACATGCATGCACTGTTATTCACCATACACATATACATCATACCTGCATGTACCTTACACATCTGCACTCACATACTCAGTACATACACACACACAAAATATATGCATTCTCATACACCATAGCAGATGGAGACAAAGAAAAGCCTCGCTGACACTGCTTGATAAGCCCTGGTGCCACCTGCAGTAGTTTTCTCTCTCTCCAGCAGATGGCATAGGGTGCATAAACCTGCATTCCCTGTACGTACCCGGATCAGTGCAGACTCCTGGGTTTATTCCTCCCTGCCAGCAGATGGAGACAGAGAAAAGCCTCGCTGACACTGCTTGATAGGCCCTGGTGCCACCTGCAGTAGCTCAGTATTTCCCTGTACGTACCAGGATCAGTCCAGACTGCTGGGTTATGCCTCCCTTCCAGCAGATGGAGTCAGAGAGAAACTGAAAAGCACCTCCCACATAACCCGGGGTGCCACCTGCGATCCCTCAGTATCTTCTCTGACTCCAGCAGATTGAGAGGCATAACCTGCGGTCCTGATCTCAAAATTTCTGGGGCCTTGCCCCACCAGGTTTGGTAAAAAACAATTAGAACTTTTGACTAGATCATTTTAAAAAGAATACAAAAAAAAAAAAAGGTTTAATATCTTTTCACTTCTTTTCAGTGCAACTAGATAGGGACAGGCAAGGCAGGGCATTGCCCTATAGCCAATACCCAGAGATTTTCTCTGCCCTAGCCTGGTGAGCAGAGGGGGAGGATTTACCGGTGGGCCGGTCACTCTCCCCCTCCCTCAGAGAGGTACTAATTCCTCTGAGTGTCCTCTTTCTTTACCAGTGCCTTCCTCCTAGGGGCAGAGTTAAAAAAAAAAATAAAAGAGTTATTGAACAGAAACGTCAGGAGGTTATTTATTTAATTTCACTCTGTTCTTACCTCAGCCACACCTGTCCGTCTCCCGGGCCTCCGGAAGGGGTGGACATTTCACCCAGCTGCTAGAGAATGTCGAGAGGAACGGCTTGTCAATCGTGTGGAGAGCCGGGGCTCTGGCTCTCTCGTGAAGGCCTCTGCTCCCGGTGACTCCCCGGGGGCCAGGGGCCTTCGCGACGACCCGATTCAGCGCGGGGGGCGGTCCCTACGCACGATGCTGAGGGACTGAGGCCTGGGCTGCTCCCGATTTGTGCGGGAGCGGCGGCCATTTTGTCGGCCTCAGAGGGGGATGCAGAAGATTCTGAGGAGGGAGAGGATCTCCCTCCTCCACTGTCCCCGCCGCATAGACCGCGCAAATTGCCCAAGGGCACAACTCCTCCTCCGATTCCTCCCCCGGGAGGGCCCTTAAAGGGGCAGAAACCTTTTTCTTTGAAGTTTATACTTTTAATGCACAAGGCATTTCTGGAGGCGGAGACTGAGTGGGATACCCAGTCTCCCAGCCCCATTAAGATCCCTAAGCTTTCTAGGGGCCAGGAAAAGGTGCCTTCACATTTCCCTCCTTCTTCCCCGGGGGATGGCTTGTTGGACCCGATTGACCTGGTGGATCCAGGCTCGCAGGACCCTTTGGCTCCAGATATGGGTGACAAGGGGGACGTTCCCACACATTTGGAAGGGGATGATCCCCAAGTCCTCCGCCTGTTCAGACGAGAGGAACTGGACCCTTTAATTTTGCACGTGCTCCAGGAGCTTGATCTTCCCCTGTCCCAGGAGTCATCAGAGTTATCTAAGGGAGACTCGGCTTTAGCGGGTCTAAGAGCTCCGCCGCAGACTTTTCCTTTTCACCCGAAACTTTCCCAGATTGTGTTCCGGGAGTGGGAGTCCCCGGGAGGCCTCCTTGAGGGTCACTAGAGCCATGGAAAAGTTATATCCCCTTCCTCTCGAGTCGATTGATCTTCTTAAAATCCCTAAGGTGGACTCGGCGGTCACGGCCATTGCCAAGCATACTACTATTCCGGTGACTGGTGGCACTGCTCTTAAGGACCTCCAGGATAGGAAACTGGAGGTGTTACTCAAGCGCATTTTTGAAGTGTCCGCCTTAGGAATTTGGGTGGCGTATGCAGTAGCATGATGCAGCAGGCCTTGCTGCGTTGGGTGCAACCGATGTTGACAGCCCAGGACCTTCCTCATGGGGAGGCGGAACAGGCGGCCCGTATGGAATCAGCAGTCGCTTATACGGCGGATGCACTATATGACCTTTTACGTACTTCAGCGTGCACTATGTTCTCAGCGGTGTCTGCACGGCGTCTGTTGTGGCTCCGGAACTGGTCTGCGGACGCCTCGTCGAAGTCTCAACTGGGATTCTTCCCTTTTCAGGGTAAGTTGTTGTTTGGGGATGAGCTGGAGCAGCTCATTAAGGCCTTGGGTGACAACAAGGTTTATTTATTTATTTATAACTTTTTTATACCGAAATTCAAGTAACAGGGTTACTTATCATTCCGGTTTACATTACAACAAGTAGCACATACTGAAAAATATGTTTTACAATTAACAAGGATGTGAACAACTAAGAGAACAATGTGAACATGACTGGGAAGAGCAACAATGTTTATAATTTACTGGAGGTTAAGCCCAGGACGGCCCACTCACAGAGTGGCTACCGGGGCCGTTTTCGGGGACAGCGCCATTTTAGGCCTGGTCGGGTGCTTCGAGCTATACTGCTAGACAACCGGCTTCTAGAGCTCAGACCTGGTCTTATTCCTTTTGAGGCAGGCGGCCTCAGGGTGCCGGAACCCATGCATTCGCTCCCGGCGGCAAACCAGCTCAATGAAGAGACGCTGGCCCATTCCTCCCTTCCCAAAATCGGGGGTCAGCTGTCCCTGTTTTTAGAGGAATGGGTCAAAATTACCTCGGACCAGTGGGTGTTAGACATTATAAGTCACAGTTACATTTTGGATTTTGCTTATCCCCTCCGGGATCTTTTTCTGGTGTCCCCTTGCGGGCCACCACACAAGCAGCAGGTGGTTCTGCAGACTCTATCACGTTTGAGGGCCCTGGGAGCAGTCGTGCTGGTCCCTCTGTCAGAACGTTGGACCGGTCGTTACTCTATATATTTCGTGGTGCCCAAGAAAGACGGTTCCTTCCGGCCAATTTTGGATCTCAAGCAAGTCAACAAGACCTTACGGGTACCTCGTTTTCATATGGAAACATTAAGATCGGTCATTGCAGCGGTCCACAAAGGAGAGTTTTTGGCTCCTTTGGATCTGACGGAAGCTTATCTTCACATCGGAATCCACAAGCACCACCAGCGGTTTCTGAGGTTCATGATAATGGGCCAACACTACCAGTTTTGTGCTCTGCCGTTCGGGCTGGCGACTGCTCCCCGAGTGTTCACCAAAGTGCTGGTGGTGGTTGCGGCGAGCTTGAGACGCGAGGGGATACTGGTTCATCCCTACTTGGACGACTGGCTCATCCGGGCGAAGTCGGAAGAACTCTGCAAGGCGGCAGTGCATATGGTGATGTCTCGTCTTCATTCCTTGGGTTGGGTGGTCAATTATGCCAAGAGTCAATTGATCCCCTCCCAGGTAATAGAGTTTTTGGGGGCTTAGTTCGATACCTTGTTAGGCAAAGTTTCGCTACCAGTTTCCCGCATGGACCGGTTGATGTCTCAAGTGCGGCGGCTACTGTCGCTTCCCTCCCCGGTGGTATGGGATTATTTACAGGTTCTTGGATATAGGGCATCCACCCTGGAACTAGTGCCTTGGGCCTTCGCACATCTGAGACCTTTGCAGAGAGCGCTGCTATCCCATTGGGACCCCAAGTCGGAGGAGTACCAGATTCCCTTGCCGCTGCTCAAGCCTGCCAGATCCAGTTTGGGCTGGTGGCTCAATCCGGTTCACTTGCTACAGGGGGTGAATCTCGAGAGTCCCCAGTGGGTAGTTGTTACGACCGATGCCAGCCTCTCCGGCTGGGGGGCAGTGTGCCGGTCAAGGGCAGCTCAAGGTCTTTGGACGCCGTTGCAAGTCAGGTGGTCTATCAACAGATTGGAGACCAGGGCAGTTCGCCTGGCTCTGCAGCGCTTCTTACCGATGTTACGCAGCACAGCAGTTCGGATTCTGTCTGACAATGCGACCACGGTGGCCTACATAAACAGACAAGGAGGCACCCGAAGTCGACTAGTGACCGACGAGGCTGACAAGCTGATGCTCTGGGTGGAACGCCACCTAGACAGGATTGCAGCGACTCACATAGCGGGGGTCGACAACGTTCAAGCGGACTTCCTCAGTCGCCAGCAGTTGGATCCCGGGGAATGGGAGCTGTCGGAGGAAGCGATGAGATTGATCTTGGGACGTTGGGGAGTCCCCTGCCTGGACCTGATGGCGACTCGTCTGAATGCAAAGGCAGCTCGTTTCTTCAGTTGCCGGTGAGAACACGGATCCGAAGGGGTGGACGCTCTAGTTCTATCTTGGTCACCACACATCCTGCTTTATGTGTTCCCTCCATGGCCACTCATCGGAAAGATACTACAATGCATAGAGTCTCACCCGGGACCGGTGATTCTAGTGGCTCCCGAGTGGCCTTGAAGACCGAGGTTCACCGATCTGGTCAACCTGGCAGTGGATGGCCCGCTACGCTTCAGCCATCTGCACCGCCTGCTTCGACAGGGTCCAGTATTTTTAGACAGGCCGGTCGATTCTGTCTAGCGGCCTGGTTTATGAAAGGCGGTGGTTAAGAAAAAAGGGATACTCGGCGGCAGTTATTTCTACTCTTCTGCCTGCCCGAAAGACTTCTACTTCTCTTATCTACGTTCGGGTATGGAAGGCATTTGATTCGTGGTGTGGCGAGGCAAGCTTGTCACCACGCAGGACTTCTATTGTTCACATTCTGTCCTTCTTGCAGGACGGTCTACGGAAGGGCCTGTCTTACAGTTCGCTCAGGGTTCAGGTTTCGGCCTTGGGCAACTTTCGTGGTAAGGTTAATAGTATTTCCATCGCAGCGCACCCAGATGTGGTCAGATTTTTGAACGGGGCCAAACACTTGAAACCGCCGGTACATGCGGTCTGCCCGTCCTAGAGTTTGAATTTAGTGCTCCGTTGTCTTTGCGGGCCCCCTTTTGAGCCTTTGAAGCGAGCGACAATTAAGGACTTGACACTCAAAGCTGTTTTTCTCGTAGCTAACTGCTCAGCCAGGCGGGTTTCTGAGTTACAAGCCTTGTCCTGTCGTGAGCCTTTTTTGCGGATTTCTGATTCCGGTATTTCACTTCGCACAGTTCCCTCCTTTCTGCCCAAGGTAGTGTCAGCTTTTCATGTCAACCAATCTGTCGAGTTGTCTTCCTTCTCGGTAGATGATAGAGATCTGAGGAGGTTGGATGTCCGTAGAGTCCTCTTGCGATACATGGAGGTCACTAATCTGTTTCGTTTGTCCGACCACCTCTTCGTTTTGTGGAGCGGTCCTAAGAGAGGGGCTAAGGCTTCTAAAACTACTATCGCCCGATGGTTGAAGGACGCTATTGCTTTCGCATACATTTGTAACGGTCGCCATGTGCCGGACGGTCTTAAGGCACATTCTCTTAGATCTCAGGCGGCTTCAGGGGCAGAAAACCAGTGTGTCTCACCGCAAGAGATTTGTCGGGCGGCCACGTGGAAATCCTTGCACACGTTTGCTAAACACTACCAGTTGGACGTACGGGATCCTAAGGTAGATTCGTTTGGCAGTAGTGTGCTTCGCGCAGGACTCTCCAGGTTCCACCCCATTTAGAGCAGCTTGGGTACATCCCAGCAGTCTGGACTGATCCTGGTATGTACAGGGAAAGGAAATTAGGTCTTACCTTCAATAATTTTCGTTCCTGTAGTACCAAGGATCAGTCCAGACGCCCGCCCATATGCAGGAGAGTCCAATCAACTGGGTTTTTTTTCTATTCTCTTGACAGGTTTTGACGCCAGTCGGTGTCTTTTTGCAGAGCTTTCTTAAGTACAATTGTTCCTCTTACACGTTCTTATACATACCTGGTTCTCAGGTTCAGTTTTAACTTGATCTAGTCATTGTTTTCTTTCAGCGTGTTTTTGCGCATAGTTTAATACATGGAAATGGTAGTAAGGGCCATTCATTCTGCTTTGATATCAATGATACTGAGGGATCGCAGCTGGCACCCCGGGTTATGTGGGAGGTGCTTTTCAGTTTCTCTCTGACTCCATCTGCTGGAAGGGAGGCATAACCCAGCAGTCTGGACTGATCCTTGGTACTACAGGAACGAAAATTATCGAAGGCAAGACCTAATTTTCCTTTCTCTGTCTCCGCAGATGGCATTGGGTGCATAAACCTGCAGTCCTTTGTTTAGCCTTTTTTCGGGTGAGCCTTCCCCCCAGGGGGTTAGCTCCCTTTGGGAACCATTCCCTGTCCAGTCGAGGTGGACCAGCTGAGGTCCAGATTGTTCCGTGGGTGGTAAATCTGGTGGTCCAGATCCCTCCCCTCACGAGGCCGGCCGTGCGGCTTTCAGCCCCTTTTTTCTTCTTCAGGGGTTTCTCGCCTTCTTGTTTTGTGGTTGATCTGAGCTGGACAGCTCCTTTCAGCTCTAGGAGAGGAACTTCCCTGCTATTTTTTAGTAAAGTTTAAAAAAAAAAGAAGACTAGGAGGACTGCGTGGGAAGGCTCTGGGGCGACTTTCCCCCTCCCCACCCCCATTGATCATGTCTTTCGTACAAGAGGGTTTAGCTAAAGGCCTTGCTTTTAATTCTCTTAGGGTACAGGTAGCAGCTCTAGCCTGCTTGCAAGGGAAGGTTGAGGGTTACTCCTTATCTTCTCATCCGGACGTACAGAGGTTTCTTTGGGGAGTTAAAAATTTGAGTCCTCCGGTGCGGAAGGTCTGTCCCCCCTGGAACCTTAATCTAGTTCTGAGAGTATTGTGTGACGCTCCATTTGTGCCAATTCGGAGAGCGACCCTTAATGATTTGACTCTCAAGGTCGTTTTCTTGGTGGCCATCTGTTCCGCCAGGAGGATTTCTGAATTGCAGGCTTTCTCATGCAGGGACCCGTTCCTTCAAATATCTGATTCTGGAGTCACGTTGCGTACGGTTCCTTCCTTTGACCCGAAGGTGGTCTCTGCCTTTCATGTTAATCAGACTATCGAGCTCCCAGCGTTTACAGAGTTGGATGATTCTGTGCAGCATGCTCGGGAGCTTAAGCTGTTGGATGTCCACAGGGCCTTGCTTCATTATCTCAAGGTTACTAATGGTTTCAGGCGGTCGGATCATCTTTTTGTTTTATGGAGTGGATCGAAGAAAGGTGCTTATGCCTCCAAAGCAGCTATTGCCAGGTGACTTAAGGAGGCTATTGGGTCAGCGTATATTCTCAAAGGCCGTCAAGTTCCTGAGGGTTTGCGGGCCCACTGGACTTGGGCTCAGGCGGCTTCGTGGGCTGAGGTCCAGTTGGTGTCTCCGCAGGAGATTTGCAGGGCGGCGACTTGGAAATCGCTGCATACTTTTGCGAAGCATGACCGATTGGATTTGGGAAATTTGGGTTCCCGGTCTTTTGGTGAAGGTGTTTTGCGAGCGGGATTCTCCAGATCCCACCCTCTCTAGGAAGCTTTGGTATGTCCCAGAAGTCTGGACTGATCCGGGAACGTACAAGGAAAAGAAAATTGGTTCTTAATTGCTAATTTTCGTTCCTGTAGTACCAACGGGTTAACGGGGTTGGAGGGGGAGAGTCTTCCGCTAAGCTATAATCCTTTCAGGGTACTTCTGTTCTTAGCTTGTTCATATATTACGAGTTTTTTACAAGTTTTTAATTAAGTTTTTTGGCACATAATGTTTTTTGGCTTGGGTACAGATTAATATTGATCTCTGCAGGTGGCACCAAGGCTTATCAAGCAGTGTCAGCGAGGCTTTTCTCTGTCTCCATCTGCTGGCAGGGAGGAATAAACCCAGGAGTCTGGACTGATCCGTTGTACTACAGGAACAAAAATTAGCGGGTAAGAACCAATTTTCTTATATATTCACATACATAGGGAGGTTGAAACATGCATTCTCACACACCAAACCACATACCTGCACTATTATTCACCCTACACATATACATATAAATCATACCTGCATGCATTATACACATCTGCACTCACTCAGTACAAACACAAACACAAAATATAGTATACACATATGTACGTACAAATATACATTGTCATACACCATACCACATACACTTACACTCATATGCACACCATATACATATACATACACTCACACACCATACACATATTCATACACTCTCACACATCATACACAAATACATACACAAATACATACACATCATACATGCATGAACTATAAACACAGGCACTCACACGTGTACATAAACATACGTAAGGAGGTTCAAACATGCATTCTCACACACCAACCACACACACACACAAACTTTCTCACACTCCATACACATATACTCATACATGTACATACACATCATACATAAGTAAGTTATCTGTAAACCGGCACGATGTGCAAACGGTTGCCGGTATATAAAATTAAATAAATAAATAAATAAATAAATAAATACATGCATGCACTATACACACCTGCATGCGCACATATACAGTACATACACATAGAATAGATGCATACACATATACACATACAAACATACATTCCCTGTACGTACCCGGATCAGTCCAGACTGTGTGTTGAGCCTCCTTTCCAGCAGGTGGAGACAGACTAAACCTGAAAGGATATCCTATATGAGGACAGAGCCTATCCTGTAACCCTTCAGTATTCGTCTGTCTCCAGCAGGTGCAGCAGGTCTCCCTTCGGTATCCTGTTCTAGGCTAGTCAGCCTTTCTTTTCTTCATTTCTTCCGGGATCAAGCAAGTACTTATTCCTTAGGGATATTGTGTTTTTCTTCCTGTCAAAATAAAAGTAAAATTTAGTCAGGAAGTTTGTAGATTTTGAATTTTTCTTCAGGAGACGGCTCCATCTCCTGGCTCTTGCTGGACTCAGGTGGGCTTGGCCCCTTGTGCAGTGCATTGCCTGTGTCCGTTATCGCTTCCAGGTGTGGGGACCGAGTCTGGTAGTCCAGTTCTCGTCTCCCCCTCCTCTGGCTGCCGAGGGGTCGTAGTTTTCTGCTGCTGTGCTCAGTCTGTAAAAAAAAAAAAAAAAAAATTATTACATAGTGCCAAAGGAATCAGGTTAAGTTTAAAAGTATTTCCAGTACTTTTATTACTTACCTACAGCAGCAGACCCATATTCTTTATTTTTGGTTCTTTCAGGGCTTGAACCGGCAGCCAGACAGGCAGGAGTCAGCAGGTTTCCCCCCTGCTTCACTCCAGGCCTGCAGGCTGTCAATCAAACCTTTTTTTCTGCAGTTTTTTCTTCAGAGCGGCTCTCTCTTTGCTGCGGCAGGCAGCCTGCCTCTTCTGTGTCAGCCCCCTTCGCGTTTTTTGCGAGGGGACCTCTGCTCTGCCTCCCTGCCGGGTGGGGAAGGTCCCTCCTCGGCAGGGCAGGCAAATTTAGCCCGGGGATCGAGTCCCAGAGCTTGGCCAGGCCGTTCCCGGGTCGGGAAAGCCCGGGAACCTGGCCATTTTGAATTTTTCATCGGCTCCGTTTTTGGAGCTCCCTGGGGCTGGGGGCCGTTTTTTAACAGCCACCCCCCGATTGAGCCCCGTGACCCCCCAGGACGGGTTCTTTGACATCCCCTCGCCTCCCCCTCCCCCTTCCCACCCGGGACATTTAGGGCGTTTTTTCACAGAATTTGTCCTCCTCCTGCATGATCCTTATTTAGCTAGCCTGCAGGAGGAGGAGGAAGGTCCCCCCCTTGACCCCCCCCCGGCGAAAATTCCCCACTCCGCGCCATTGACAGTTAGACCGGCTGCGGAGCCCCCGGGGTCCCTTGGGGCGCAGGTTTTCCCGGGGGTGCCCCCCCCCCCCCGACCTCCTGGCAGATCCGGTATCCCCAGATCCTGCTGCCAATCCGGTTGCGGAGGATTCCCTTCCACCCCTGGAGGGGGACGACTCCAGGGTCTTACGGACACCCTTACGGCCTCTTTGCCCGAGGATATGGACCCGGTCCTGGCGGGAATCAGGGATCCGGCAAGCACCTTCCCCTTTCATCCCACGCACAAGTTGTTGCGCCTGCGGGAATGGGAGGCTCCCGAGGCGGGACTCAGGGATGGCCGTGCCATGGACAAGCTTACCCCCTCCCGGAGGTATGCTTAGTTTAAAAAAAAAACCCCCAATAATCCCTCCGTGGACTACTCTGCGGTCCCGACACAGGAGGGTTCCATGGCTTTTACAGACGCTTTTTACAGACTTGCATTTTTGATGTCCTGGCGGGGTGCGTGCGACTATTTGCAGCAGTCTCATGCTGCGGGCAGGTCTCAGGTGGGGTCAACAGTTGCTCTGCACCCGGGACCTCCCGTATGCAGAGGCTGAGCATACGACCACCTCCGCTTCTAGGCAAAGGCAATGGCCTCGGTGATGTCCGCCAAATGGCTCCTCTGGCTGCACCATTGGTCGGCCGCTCCGTTCTCCAACGCCAGGTTGGGCACGTTGCCGTTCGAAGGTAAGCTGCTGTTTGGCAAGGACCTTGAGAAACTTATGGATTCCTTAGGGGAAAGTAAGGTCCATAAGCTTCCGGAGGACCGTTCGAAACCATCCCGTCCCTTACACCCTCTCGTCCACGTTTTCGGGGCCAGAGACAGTATACCCCACGCGGGCGGTGTGGCTCCTCAGGAGGTTTTTCCTTCTTGATCGCAGTCTTGGTCACAGCTTTCCCATGGGCGCCATCCCTTTCGCAAGGGCCAGCCCACGCGCTCCACCCTTAAGCCTGCCACACAATGAAGTTCACTTGACTTGTTCCTCGGTCCCATTCCTAGGCGGTCGCTTTTCCCTGTTCTTCGTGGAATGGGTCAAAATCATGTCGGACCAGTGGGTCCTAGACATTTTCAGAGACGAGTACGCCTTCGACTTTGCTCGAGATCTTCGGGATCTTTTTCTATTTTCCCCATGCGGGCGGTCCAAGCGGGAAGTGGTGGAACAAACTCTCACCAGGCTCCTGTGTCTGGGCGCGGTGGTCCCGGTTCCAGAGAGCGATCTTGCCGCAGGCCAGTATTCTATTTACTTTCGTTCCCCAGAAGGACGGGTCTTTCGGCCGATCTTCGACCTCAAGGGAATCAACCGAGCTCGCAAGATCCCGCACTCCGCATGGAAACTCTGCGAGCAGTCCTCGTGGCGGTTAACCCCGGAGAGTTCCTCGCCTCACTCGTTCTGTCAGAGGCGTATTTCCATATTCCAATTCATCGCGACTACTGAAGTTCCTTCGCTTTGACATCCTCAACCGGGTCTTCCAGTTCCAGGCCCCTCCTCTTCGGTCCTGCAACGGCATCTTGCACCTTCACCAAGGTCATGGTGGTGGTGGCAGCAGCTCTCCACCGGGAAGGAATCCTTGTTCACCCCTCCCTGGACATCTGGATCGTCAGGGCCAAGGTGGAGGCTCCTTGCCGGCAGGCGGTGGATCGCGTGTTCGCTCTTCTCGCGTCTCTCGGGTGGATAGTGAATTTCTCCAAGAGTAACCTTCAGTCCTCCCAGGAGTTAGAGTTCCTGGGAGCCCACTTCGACTCCAGGGTGGGCAAGGTCTTCTTGCTTTGCGCGTGGGCTCTCAAGTTGATCGACCAGATTCAGAATCTCATCTCGCTGCCTTCTCAGACGGCTTGGGACCACCTGCAGGTCTGGGCTCCATGGCATCCACCATCGATCTAGTCCCATGGGCTTTTACTCATATGCAACCGTTACAGACAGCTTTGCTTTCCCGTTGGCAGCCAGTGGCGGAACATTTTCACATAGTCCTCCCGTTTTGGGCTCTACCATTGTCGACTTGCAGTGGTGGCTTTCCCTTCCTCATCTGCTACAGGGAATGCCTCTCCAAGTCCCACAGCGGACGATAGTAACCACGGATGCCAGTCTCTCGGGCTGGGGTGCGGTCTGCCTCTCCCAGTCCACCCAGGAGATCAGGCCAGCAGCTCAGTCTCGCTGGCACATCATTCAGTTGGAGACTCGGGTGGGTGTTCCTAGCTCTTCTGGAGTTTCTCCCCTTCATCTGCAAGGCGGTGCGGGTCTTGTCTGACATCTCCACCACCGTGGTTTACATCAATCGCCAAGGAGGCGCCCGCAGTCTGCTGGTGGCCCTGGAAACCAGCTGTCTCTTTGCCTGGGCAGAGCACATCTACAGTGCCTGGCGGCCTCCCACATCGCGGGCAAGGAGAATGTTCAGACCGATTTCTCAGTCGTCAGTCGCTCGATCCCGGGGAGAGGGAACTCTCTGACGCAGCCATGGATCTCATCTTCGACAGGTGGGGCCCCCCCCCCTGGCCCTCATGGCGACCCTCGCAATGCCAAGGCGAATCGGTTCTTTAGCCGCTGGAGGGAACACGGCTCCGAATGCGTGGATGCTCTGGTTCTCCCTTGGCCAGCGGAAGTCCTGCGGTACGTGTTCCTTCCGTGGCCCCTGGTCGGGAAAGTTCTCAGAGAAATAGAACTCCACAGGGGTCCCATGGTTCTGGTAGCACCTGAGTGGCCACGCAGGCTGTGGTTCGTGGATTTTCTTAACCTAGCGACTGACGGACCTCTGCAGCTAGGCCATCTTCCTCGGCTCCTTCATCAGGGACCTGTATTTTTCGACCAGGCCGATCGCTTTTGTCTAGCGACCTGGCTTTTGAACGGCATCACCCAAGGCACAAGGGCTATAAGGAGGAGGTCATCCCCACCTTGCTGAGGGCCCAGAAACAATCTGCTTCCCTGGCGTTCGTGCGTTTATGGAACAATTTGAATCTGTTTGTGCTGAGTCGGGTATCTCAGCGTACTCCGCCCCGATCTCGTTCGTCCTCTCTTTCTCCAAAAGGTCTCTCCAAGGGTCTTTCCTTTCGCTCTCTATGCGTACAGGTCTTCCCTCTCCTGGGTCGAGTAGAAGGTCATCACTTAGCAGGCCACCTGGATGTGATTCGGTGCTTGAAGGGCGTCAAGCTTCTACGTTCACCTTCTCGGCCCGCTTGCCCGTCGTGGAGTTTTCATCTGGTACTTCGGGCCCTCTGTGCGGCTCTGTTCAATCCTCTCCATTGCGCTACCTTCAATGATCTTACACTTAAGACTGTCTTTCTAGTCTCTATCTCTTCTGATCGTCGGATCTCGGAGATCCAAGCGTAGTCTTGTCGGGAACTTTTTTTGCGATTTTCCGATTCCGGGGTATCCCTCATGATGGGCCCTTCCTTCTTACCAAAAGTTGTTTCTAACTTCCATGCCAACCAGTCGGTAGAACTCCCTGCGTTTTCCCCTGCGACTGGGGGTGATCTGCGTAAACCTGATGCCAAATGGGTTCTACTTCGCTATCCAGGTTTCCATTGGCTTTCGGGTCTCGGACCATATTTTGTCCTCTGGAGTGGGCCTAATTGGGGTAAGCCGGCTTCTAAGACCACTATTGCGCGGTGGTTGAAGGAAGCGATCTCCTCTGCCTATCTTTGTCACTGTCGGGCAGTTCCCGAGGGCCTAAAGGCTCATTCACTGCGTTCTCAAGCTACTTCCGGGACGGAGAGTCAATTGGTCTCTCCGTAGGAGATTTACAGGGCTGCCACTTGGACGTCCTTGCATACTTTTGCTCGTCACTACCGCCTGGATGTGCAAGCTCCGGTTCCTGGTCTTTTAGGCTACAAGTGCTTCGAGCGGGACTGTCTCGGTCCCACCATGTTTGGGAAGCTTAGGTACATCCCACAGTCTGGACTGATCCGGGTACGTACGGGAAAAGAAAATTAGTTCTTACCTGTTAATTTTCGTTCCTATAGTACCACGGATCAGTCCAGACGCCTTCCCTGTTTGTTTTTTCTGTCCTCTCGAAGCTTGTTTTCTCTTGCAGATTCATAGATTTCCATACATCATTTTGTGCAAGTATTGAGCAAATACAGGAAGCCTTGGTTGCCCAGCACCAAGTACATGCCAGAGCGGTTCGTCATACCATATCTCTTACATTGTTCTACATTGCTCCATTGAGCTTTATGGTTACTTGCTTGATCCTATTCTGGTTTTGTTATTTTCTGCTTTGACATTGTTATACTGAAGGGTTACAGGATGGGCTCTGTCCTCATATAGGATATCCTTTCAGTTTTAGTCTGTCTCCACCTGCTGGAAAGGAGGCTCACCCCACAGTCTGGACTGATCTGTGGCACTACAGGAACGAAAATTATCAGGTAAGAACTAATTTTCCTTTTTCACACACTCATATACACACACACAAACACTGACACACCTTACACATATACTCACACATATACATATGCACAGGACACGCTGACCTCTAAGCCAGTACTGACCCAAGGTACTAGCATGGTGTTAGGAGGGACTACTCCTGAGCCAGTCCTGACCCAATGCCCCAACCTGGTTTTAGGGGACACAGTCCCTCTAAGCTAGTCCTGACCCAGTGTCTGAGCTTGGTGCCTTCTTCTTTGAGCCAGTACTGACCCAGTTTCCCAGCATGCAGTTAAGGGGGAGGCACTCTCCCCTTTGAACCTGTACTGACCCAATACCCCTTTATGATTTTGGGGGCACCATAATGGAACAGTTGCTGTTACACTGATGTCCTGCGTTCTCTGCAGGTACTAAATAGTAAATGTTCAAAGACTCAAGTGCTTTTTATCCAGGTAAAAACAGGGTTCATCCACCTTGTCAACCAACACTGGGCAGTGGATGTTTAAGCCACCTGAAAGTCCTCCTGGTGTCCATGTAAAGAGGTATCCATGGAGCGCTGACACCGCACGTTGCAGGAAGGAGAGACACCTTTAGCCAGCTAATGACACTAGTGAACATTTCCTTGAGCTTTGTGTTGAGGTTGTGCAGCTTGCAGGCTGCGCACTGTGGTACCTTTGCACTCATCCTTTCTTGCCATCCCCTCTCCAGGAGCCTCTTGTACGATGTCCAGTTCCAGTGCAATGGTGAAAGCCTGGCGGAGCCCGCCCTACTTTAGCCAGCTCTGGAGTGGTGAACACAGCAAAGTGCAACCCA